>NW_026733570.1:0-117500 GCF_028476545.2 Physella acuta
GGTCCGGTCCGATTCGACACGACGGTCCGGCCCGATTCGACACGACGGTCCGGTCCGATTCGACACGACGGTCCGGCCCGATTCGACACGACGGTCCGGCCCGATTCGACACGACGGTCCGGTCCGATTCGACACGACGGTCCGGCCCGATTCGACACGACGGTCCGGTCCGATTCGACACGACGGTCCGGCCCGATTCGACACGACGGTCCGGCCCGATTCGACACGACGGTCCGGCCCGATTCGACACGACGGTCCGGCCCGATTCGACACGACGGTCCGGCCCGATTCGACACGACGGTCCGGCCCGATTCGACACGACGGTCCGGCCCGATTCGACACGACGGTCCGGCAGACGGTATGGCAAAGCAGTCCGGCACGACACGACTTCCTGTTATTTGGCGGCTAGGTTCAAAGTTCAGGTAATAGATCGTCTGCAAGTGTCACGTGGTCTAGACAATAGAGCAGACGACTGCCTGACCCCGATTACTCTGACCTTGAATCGACACTGCCAGGTCGGCAGACGTGTAATGGACGGGAGTTGGGGGGGGGGGGGGCTGTGGAGGAGACAGCTAAATGACACGATGGGCGGTGTGGTGGGTGGTGGTGGATGTAGACATTTATATACCACAGAAGCTAGCGGGGGGTGGGGGACACAGACAGAGCTGACCCCCCCCCCCCCCCGCCCACACCCACCATTGCTGTCTTAGGTATCTCATTTCCCGTGAGTTATGGCCATACCCCGTCACTAGTTTAGGCCATATCCTGCCGAAATTCTGGGCCATATCCTGCCGAAATTCTGGGCCATATCCTGCCGAAATGCTGGGCCACATGCAGCCGAAATTTTGGGCCACCAGCTAACTAATGGCCCATCTCTGTGTGAAACAACAGCGCTGTCTCCGACCTAATACAAAATGACCCATGTATAGACACCAAATGTAAATGTAAAACGTTCTTCCCGATGTGATGTTTAAAAAAAAAATATTTCTCTTTCCAAAGTTGGCCTTGAGAGAAATTCATTGCACTTTATCCAATTCTTTGTTTTTATTTTGCCGTCTGTCCCCTGCACGAGTATTTAACATCCGGGGACTCGATTGTTCCTTTCGTCGTCTGCAGCCACCATCACGTTGACAGATCTTCAAGAATTGCCTCCCCCCCCCCCCCCCCCCCCCCCCCCCCCCCCCCCCCCCCCCCCCCCCCCCCCCCCCCCCCCACTAACCCTCTATCACCCCTCACAACCCTCCACCTCATTTCTCCATCGTTTTTTTTACTTTTTTTTTTTCACTTTTGGAATGAGCTGGCTGTTGCCACCATTTTGTAACATTTAGATTTTGCTCTACATGTCCGAGTTCACGGACAAGATCGGTAACTGGGTCACAAACCGGACAATGGCGGGCGTGAGTCACGTGGTTATAGGACATTGCGGAGAATCTTGTCCTGCTGTCTGTTGTCTTGTATTTAGTCTGGTCTGGTGTGCTAGTATTTGATTCGTTCAGTGCACATGGTCTGTTGTCTGTTGTCTTGTATTTAGTCTGGTCTGGTGTGCTAGTATTTGATTCGTTCAGTGCTGTCTGTTGTCTTGTATTCAGTCTGGTCTGGTGTGCTAGTATTTGATTCGTTCAGTGCTGTCTGTTGTCTTGTATTTAGTCTGGTCTGATGTGCTAGTATTTGATTCGTTCAGTGCTGTCTGTTGTCTTGTATTCAGTCTGGTCTGGTGTGCTAGTATTTGATTCGTTCAGTGCTGTCTGTTGTCTTGTATTCAGTCTGGTCTGGTGTGCTAGTATTTGATTCGTTCAGTGTTGTCTGTTGTCTTGTATTCAGTCTGGTCTGATGTGCTAGTATTTGATTCGTTCAGTGCACATTGTCTGTTGTCTGTTGTCTTGTATTCAGTCTGGTCTGGTGTGCTAGTATTTGATTCGTTCAGTGCACATTGTCTGTTGTCTGTTGTCTTGTATTTGGTCTGGTCTGGTGTGCTAGTATTTGATTCGTTCAGTGCACATTGTCTGTTGTCTGTTGTCTTGTATTTGGTCTGGTCTGGTGTGCTAGTATTTGATTCGTTGAGTGCACACATGTTAACGACACAAGTGCACGGGCGTAGTATCGATCACAACAGTGTCGTGTTAATCAACACATGGACGAGTCGTTTGAACAACACAGTGTGTCGTATGATCAACATTAGTTATAGATACAGCGTGTTGTATCACCAACATTAGTTATAGATACAGCGTGTCGTATGATCTACATATAATTATAGATACAGTGTGTCGTATGATCAACATATAGTTATAGATACAGTGTGTCGTATGATCAACATATAATTATAGATAATGTGTCGTATGATCAACATATAGACACAGTGTGTCGTATGATCAACATATAATTATAGATAGTGTGTCGTATGATCAACATATAATTATAGATACAGTGTGTCGTATGATCAACATATAATTATAGATACAGTGTGTCGTATGATCTACATATAATTATAGATACAGTGTGTCGTATGATCAACATATAGTTATAGATACAGTGTGTCGTATGATCAACATATAATTATAGATACAGTGTGTCGTATGATCTACATATAATTATAGATACAGTGTGTCGTATGATCAACATATAGTTATAGATACAGTGTGTCGTATGATCAACATATAATTATAGATACAGTGTGTCGTATGATCTACATATAATTATAGATACAGTGTGTCGTATGATCAACATATAGTTATAGATACAGTGTGTCGTATGATCAACATATAATTATAGATAATGTGTCGTATGATCAACATATAGACACAGTGTGTCGTATGATCAACATATAATTATAGATACAGTGTGTCGTATGATCAACATATAATTATAGATACAGTGTGTCGTATGATCAACATATAATTATAGATACAGTGTGTCGTATGATCAACATATAGTTATAGATACAGTGTGTCGTATGATCAACATATAATTATAGATACAGTGTGTCGTATGATCAACATATAATTATAGATACAGTGTGTCGTATGATCAACATATAATTATAGATACAGTGTGTCGTATGATCAACATATAATTATAGATACAGTGTGTCGTATGATCTACATATAATTATAGATACAGTGTGTCGTATGATCAACATATAGTTATAGATACAGTGTGTCGTATGATGAACATATAATTATAGATACAGTGTGTCGTATGATCAACATATAGTTATAGATACAGTGTGTCGTATGATCAACATATAATTATAGATACAGTGTGTCGTATGATCAACATATAATTATAGATACAGTGTGTCGTATGATCAACATATAGTTATAGATACAGTGTGTCGTATGATCAACATATAGTTATAGATACAGTGTGTCGTATGATCAACATATAATTATAGATACAGTGTGTCGTATGATCAACATATAATTATAGATACAGTGTGTCGTATGATCAACATATAGTTATAGATACAGTGTGTCGTATGATCAACATATAGTTATAGATACAGTGTGTCGTATGATCAACATATAGTTATAGATACAGTGTGTCGTATGATCAACATATAGTTATAGATACAGTGTGTCGTATGATCAACATATAGTTATAGATACAGTGTGTCGTATGATCAACATATAGTTATAGATACAGTGTGTCGTATGATGAACATATAATTATAGATACAGTGTGTCGTATGATCAACATACAGACACAGTGTGTCGTATGATCAACATACAGACACAGTGTGTTGTATCACCAACACAGTGTGTCGTATCACCAACACAGTGTGTCGTATGATGAACATATAATTATAGATACAGTGTGTCGTATGATCAACATACAGACACAGTGTGTCGTATGATCAACATACAGACACAGTGTGTTGTATCACCAACACAGTGTGTCGTATCACCAACACAGTGTGTCGTATGATGAACATATAATTATAGATACAGTGTGTCGTATGATCAACATACAGACACAGTGTGTCGTATGATCAACATACAGACACAGTGTGTCGTATCACCAACACAGTGTGTCGTATCACCAACACACCACTGTGACACCCTACGCCGAGCCTAACAACAGACGAAACTAAAAATGGCGGCTAAATTTATTTTTTTACTTTAAATTCGACGAGAACAAAGAAGCGGAAATCGGATGCCAATGAATTAACTTTAGCCGCTGTTGATTGTGGCTAAATTACACTGGCCTACAAGAGAAAATTGAAAAAAAAAAATTCTAGGTCATTGGGTGAAAGGTCGGGTTGAAGATGTTATATGCAAGTCATGCAGACGTATGCATAAGATATGCATGTCTGCTAAATTAGTTTCACGTTTTTATCTGTTTCTGGCTGATTAGCAAAGCAAAACTTAAATCCCTACGCTTGTTATAAACCTCTATCCTACTTTTTATAATCCTCTATAAACCTACCCCACTAGTTATAAACCTACTCCCACTAGTTAACCTACCCCTCTCCCCGTAGTTATAAACCTACTCCTAATAGTTTTAAACCTACTCCAAATAGTTTTAAATCTACCCCAATAGTTATAAACCTACCCCAATAGTTATAAACCTACCCCAATAGTTATAAACCTACCCCAATAGTTATAAACCTACTCCAATAGTTATAAATCTACCCCAATAGTTATAAACCTACACCAATAGTTATAAACCTACTCCAATAGTTATAAACCTACCCAAATAGTTATAAACCTACCCCAATAGTTATAAACCTACTCCAATAGTTATAAACCTACTCCAATAGTTATAAACCTACCCAAATAGTTATAAACTTACTCCAAATAGTTATAAACCTACCCCAATAGTTATAAACCTACCAAAATAGTTATAAACCTACTCCAATAGTTATAAACCTACCCAAATAGTTATAAACTTACTCCAAATAGTTATAAACTTACTCCAAATAGTTATAAACCTACCCAAATAGTTATAAACCTACCCAAATAGTTATAAACCTACCCAAATAGTTATAAACCTACCCAAATAGTTTTAAACCTACCCCAATAGTTTTAAACCTACCCCAATAGTTATAAACCTACCCCAATAGTTATACTCCTATCCCCACTTGTCAAAAACCTGCCCCACGAGTTATAAACCTACCCCAATAGTTATAAAACTACCCCAATAGTTATACTCCTACCCCCACTTGTCAAAAACCTACCCCACGAGTTATAAACCTACCCCTATAGTTATAAACCTACCCCAATAGTTATACTCCTACCCCCACTTGTCAAAAACCTACCCCACGAGTTATAAACCTACCCCTATAGTTATAAACCTACCCCAATAGTTATACTCCTACCCCCACTTGTCAAAAACCTACCCCACGAGTTATAAACCTACCCCAATAGTTATACTCCTACCCCCACTGGTCAAAAACCTACCCCACTAGTTATAAACCTACCCCACTAGTTATAACCTCTATCCCCAACATACTTTTCTCCATCCCCCCCAGAATCACAGTGAGATATCTGCAATGAGTCTCTAACACCAGCAGGGAAGCAACTATGCCACAGAGCATTTGAAAACTCGAACCAGGATTAGACAGGAGACAATATCTGACGAGGTGCCGGGTAAAATATGGAGCCCATATCAACAGGCGAGCAAGAGGAAGAGGCTGTCACGGACTTGTAAGACTTTACTCTTTGGTCGGGACTGACTTACACTGACTAGTGACTTTGGAAGATTTTACTCTTTGGGTCGGGACTGACTTACACTGACTAGTGACTTGTAAGATTTTACTCTTTGGGTCGGGACTGACTTATCAGATTTTTAAAATAAATTACGTGGCGGGCACAGATTTATAGAACTTTGCTCTAAGATATTTAGAAATGCGCATATGCCGCACATTTCCCCCCACCCTAAAGCACATTCCCCCCCCCCCACCCTAACGCACATTTTCCCCCACCCTAACGTACATTTCCCCCCACCCTAAAGCACATTCCCCCCCCACCCTAACGCACATTTTCCCCCACCCTAACGTACATTTCCCCCAAACCCTAATGCACCCCCCCCCCCACCCTAGCGCAACCCCCTCCCCTACCCTAACGCACATTCCTACAAAGTTGAGTGGGGCTGGGTGTAGCCTCCACCCAATAATGCATTAATTAAAAATTTCAACACTCTCTCTCGAGAGAAGAAAAAAATGCCGTTCCCCACGACCTTGAATAATTATGTGTACTCTACTGGGGGTTAAAAAATCCTGTGTTTATTTCGTATTGAAATGATTTTATTAGGTAAATTCGCTAGCGGCTTCTGTACATGACTAGCATTCATTAAATTATAGCTGTCAACATCCCACTTGGCCAAATGTCTGAACCCCTGACTTTCAAACTAGATTTCCGACATCCTGACTGTCCGAACCCCTGACCGTTCAAACTAGATTTCCGAACCCCTTGACTATTCGAACCCCCGGACTGTTTGAACCCCCTGACTGTTTGAATCCCCTGACTGTTTGAACCCCCTGACTGTTTGAACCCCCTGACTGTTCGAACCCCTGACTGTCTGAACCCCCTGACTGTGTGAACCCCCTGACTGTCCGAACCCCCTGACTGTCCGAACCCATGACTGTCCGAACCCCCTGACTGTCCGAACCCCCTGACTGTCCGAACCCCCTGACTGTCCGAACCCCCTGACTGTCCGAACCCCCTGACTGTCCGAACCCCCTGACTGTCCGAACCCCCTGACTGTCCGAACCCCCTGACTGTCCGAACCCCCTGACTGTTCGAACCCCTGACTGTCTGAACCCCCTGTTTGTTCCAGATTTCTCCACACGCCAACACACGAGAATGATTTAGAGACTCGCGTCGCCAGGGGGCGGGGCTGCAGTCGTTACAAGGACGCCTTGAAAGTTTGCCTACCAATCAGATGTCAGAACACGTAAGTCTTTAAAGTCTCCTCACCGCCCCCCCCCCACACACACTTTTACACACGCACCCCACACACCCACCTCACACTTTTACACACGCACCTCACACACCCACCTCACACACCCACCTCACACACCCACCTCACACTTTTACACACGCACCTCACACACCCACCTCACACACCCACCTCACACACCCACCTCACACACCCACCCACCTCACACTTTTACACACCCACCTCACACACCCACCTCACACACCCACCTCACACACCCACCTCACACACACACCCACCTCACACTTTTACACACGCACCTCACACACCCACCTCACACACCCACCTCACACACCCACCTCACACACCCACCTCACACTTTTACACACGCACCTCACACACCCACCTCACACACCCACCTCACACACCCACCTCACACACCCACCTCACACACCCACCTCACACTTTTACACACGCACCTCACACACCCACCTCACACACCCACCTCACACACCCACCTCACACACCCACCCACCTCACACTTTTACACACGCACCTCACACACCCACCTCACACACCCACCTCACACACCCACCTCACACACACACCCACCTCACACTTTTACACACGCACCTCACACACCCACCTCACACACCCACCTCACACACCCACCTCACACACCCACCTCACACACCCACCTCACACTTTTACACACGCACCTCACACACCCACCTCACACACCCACCTCACACACCCACCTCACACACACACCCACCTCACACACCCACCTCACACTTTTACACACGCACCCCACACACCCACCTCACACTTTCACGTACATTTATCAACTCCCACATTCCAAAAACCTCAATAAAAACAAAAATCTGTTGTCGTTCATTTTTATAAAATTTATTTACACATTTTCCTCCGTCAGCCCAAAAAACAAGCTGCCCCTGGACGGGATTGGTCTTCTAAGTTTCATCACCTACACCTGGGTGACGCCCTACCTGTGGCGGGTGTACCGCCAGGGGGTGCAGGTTGTACAGGGGCTTCAGATCTCCGATCTGGAGAGTTCCGATACCACAGTGTTGAGGTAATCCGATCAAGGGGAGCCTACTCTGTTTGCAATAGTTTGTTTACATTTTGGATGCACTTCAATTTCAGCTTGTTTTAAAATTCAAATTGGTGTTTTTCTTACACAATTCACAAGTGTAACAATAATTAGAGCTGACCATATCCCCATATGTCATACATCATGTAGAATTGATGTAGATGTACACCCTTTTCATACCTTTGGTTACTTTAAATGTTGAATAACATTAATATAGGATGGGTGGCCTGCTAAATTAAAATTTTGAATGATAAATTTAAAAAATCATTAAATCTTGGAATCTTGGTCCTTTGTTTTAAGTGTGTTAGCTGTCCTAATGGCCCCGACTGTCCTAATGGCCCCGACTGTCCTAATGGCCCCGACTGTCCTAATGGCCCTGACTGTCCTAATGGCCATGACTGTCCTAATGGCCATGACTGTCCTAATGGCCATGACTGTCCTAATGGCCATGACTGTGGAATGGCCATGACGGTGGAATGGCCCTGACATTATTGAATGACCCTTTTGTTTACATAACAGGGTCGAGAGATACTGGAAGGAGCAGGTGGAGTCAAAAGGTGAAGGTCAGGCCTCTCTGTTTGCAGCGGTTCTCAAGTTGTTCAGGACCCGTCTGATATGTGGCATCATCATGTCCATGATTGTTGCCTTCTTCACTCTAGCTAACCCAGTAAGTCATTTCCCCTACCCAGTAAGTCATTTCCCCTACCCAGTAAGTCATTTCCCTAACCCAGTCAGTCATTTCCCTAACCCAGTCAGTCATTTCCCTAACCCAGTCAGTCATTCCCCTAACCCAGTCAGTCATTCCCCTAACCCAGTCAGTCATTCCCCTAACCCAGTCAGTCATTCCCCTAACCCAGTCAGTCATTTCCCTAACCCAGTCAGTCATTCCCCTAACCCAGTCAGTCATTTCCCTGACCCAGTCAGTCATTCCCCTAACCCAGTCAGTCATTCCCCTGACCCAGTCAGTCATTTCCCTAACCCAGTCAGTCATTTCCCTAACCCAGTCAGTCATTTCCCTAACCCAGTCAGTCATTTCCCTAACCCAGTCAGTCATTTCCCTAACCCAGTCAGTCATTTCCCTAACCCAGTCAGTCATTTCCCTAACCCAGTCAGTCATTTCCCTAACCCAGTCAGTCATTTCCCTAACCCAGTCAGTCATTTCCCTAACCCAGTCAGTCATTTCCCTAACCCAGTCAGTCATTTCCCTAACCCAGTCAGTCATTTCCCTAACCCAGTCAGTCATTTCCCTAACCCAGTCAGTCATTTCCCTAACCCAGTCAGTCATTTCTCTAACCCAGTCAGTCATTTCCCTAACCCAGTTTGTCATTTTACTTCTAGCTAACCCAGTCAGTCATTTTACAATTTGTTTCTGTTTTTCTGATCCATCTTTTGAAATGATTTTTGTTTTGTTTCAGATCTTGGTGATCCAGTTTTTTCTGAGCTACCTGTCAGAAGGGGATGTAAGTGTACGTTCTGGTCTGGTCTATGCCATCATGTTGGGCCTCATCATCATCATCAGAAGCTTTGTGGATTCTGTCTTTTGGATGTTAAATTTTAGGGCAGGTTGGTAGCATATAGACTTGACAGGTTGGTAGCATATAGACTTGACAGGTTGGTAGCATATAGACTTGACAGGTTGGCTGGGTTGGTGGTGAACGTAGACTTTGGAAATGTTAGACTGCAGACCAGTGGGAGATTAGTGACATTGGTCAGCCGGTAAAGCCCATTCAAACAAGCCCACTCCCCACTGCAACTCATCCATGCAAGCTACCACAATCATTTCGTAACCCACCTAATATCTAATAAAACTACCACAACCACCCCTCTACCTCATGCATTAAAGGCCGCACAAATAATAAAAGGCCTTTACAACTTGTATTTGTTGTCTCAACATATTTAAAATAAAAAAAAACACCCAATCTAACTAGTAGTTTTTATCTGCAATATCTCTGTCAAATGCAGAAACTTTTTTTTGTTTTTTTCCAGCTGTTCGCATCAAGTTTGGTATCCTGGCCTTGCTGTACAAAAAAGTGCTCAGATTAAAGACCCTGAGAGATAAAAGTATAGGAGACGTAAGTTTGATGGCCCATAACTCTGTCTAAAAGGGGAAGTAATGCTTTATGATTGAACTCAATTGTTGGTTGGTAGATTGCAATCAGTGAGGGTTGACAGGGGATTTTTACATAACATGGTTTATGTCTGTGTTAATGAAGGGGGTCTCTACATTTACATGTTTTAGTTAGTGGTGTGCACATGGCAGGTGTAGGCTACATGGGTGTAGGCTACATGGGTGTAGGCTACAGGCTACATGGGTCTGGGCTACATGGGTCTGGGCTACATGGGTCTGGGCTACATGGGTCTGGGCTACATGGGTCTGGGCTACATGGGTCTGGGCTACATGGGTCTGGGCTACATGGGTCTGGGCTACATGGGTCTGGGCTACATGGGTCTGGGCTACATGGGTCTGGGCTACATGGGTCTGGGCTACATGGGTCTGGGCTACGCGGGTCTGGGCTACATGGGTCTGGGCTACATGGGTCTGGGCTACATGGGTCTGGGCTACATGGGTCTGGGCTACACGGGTCTGGGCTACACGGGTCTGGGCTACACGGGTCTGGGCTACATGGGTCTGGGCTACACACTGGAGACTTTGTAACATGCATGAGGTTCTTTTCAGGCAACAATAACAATTATAAAATAAAGTTGTGACCATTAGTAAACCAAGGTAGTTTTACTTAAATTTGACGTAAAAATGGCTTGGTTGTGACACGTTGGAAATAATTTAGGAAAATATTGAATCAAATTGATGGTAATCAGGATTTGGACAATACTATGTCACCTTAAGTCAAGCTTAAACATTACAAAAATTGAGAGAAATAAGTTTCTACATGTACTTTAATTTAAATTGTTTTTATTGATTTCTAGCTGGCAAATGTAATAGGAAATGACGGAGAGAGGATCTGGGCAGGAATAGTTATGGGCCCTTTCATCCTGGTGGCCCCGATGGTTATAATCAGTGGCCTTGTGTACTGTGTCGTCTACTTGGGCCCATGGGCCTTGCTCAGCTGTTTGATTGTTCTTGGGTTCTTTCCCTTTGCTGTGAGTTACTTCCCTTAGTATCTATCAGTTTATATATATCTACCATATATTTCATTGTTCTGGTTACTGTGTTTACAAATTGGCTTTGTTTTTAAAGGGTGCGTTTGCCAAGATGGCTGAGAAGTACAGAGAAGTGAGCATCAAAATTACGGACAAAAGGGTGAGAATTTCTTACAAACACAGTGGCTGAAAATGTGTAATCTGGGCAATAGAAACTTAGCAGTGTGTGATTTTAGATATTAAAAAATGTGTAAAAAAATGTGTAAATATGTTAGAATTTTTTTTTATTGTGCAGGTTGGTCTAATATCTGAGCTTTTAACATCCATTAAACTTGTTAAAATGTATGTATGGGAAACATCTTTTTCTCAAAAAATTTCAGGTAATTCTACATGTTTTTTGTATTAGTGATTTATATTTTACTATCTTCAAGTTTAAGGCATTTTTAAAAAATAGAATTTATTTAAAAATTTAACAGAATCTAATTATCTAATTATGATCTAGCAAAGTAAAGCATTTGTTTTCATCTCTTGTATTCTTTCATGAAATTAGATATACTTATACTTAATTCTGTTCTTGGGTTTTAAATCTTACTGCAAAATCTTCAATGCTTAAAAAAAATATGGTTAGTTTACTTAGGATAATTATTTCCTTTTGTTAAAAATGTGTATATGTTACATCATGTTTGAAGTAATACAAAAATGTCTGCCCCTCTCTAGAGATACGAGCAAGTGAGAAATCCATCATAGAAAAAAGTGTGTTTGCGCTAAGTATAACCATGGGGTCCTCCATGTTGGTGTCTGTCTTTGCCAGCTGTCTGACATTCATCTGTTATGTAGCAACAGGGAATAATTTAACTCCAACACAGGTGAGCTCTTTCATTCAAACATTCCTTTTTCAACTTGACCGACCATTGGACAGAAAGAGTTAATCTGTTTCTTGGACTACAGCACATGAATGTATTGTGTAGTCATATTTTCTTTCCCTGTCTGAAGTCAGGCATTTATTAGAGCTGAGTTGGACGCTAGGTCATTTTGGACATGAGTCTAGGAACAGAACTTGAGTTCAAAACTTTAAGGAAGTATTCATGTGATCTACCACTAGACCACCTCATCCCTCTATGGTTCAAGGGTTCTCATAAAAACACCAGCAGGACAGTACCATGTGACATCTATATATAGATTAGTTTTTTCAATTTCTGCTTGTATTGCTATTAAGGTTAAAGATTTAATTCTGATAAGTGTAGGGATGTTAGCCAAAAAAGTAGTTTCAAATATGTCTTGCCAACATTTGAAAGACTGCCTCTTTTATTTAAATTAATAAATTGTACATGAAATGACTTAAGTTTCTAATGGCAAAGATTTTGGTTTAAATGTAGGCTTTTACCTTTGTTGCTCTGCTGAACTCTATGCAAGGTTCACTGCTGTCTGTGCCCTTTGCCCTCAAGTCTATCTCAGAGATGGCTGTCACACTCAAGAGAATACAGGTCAGCCATTTTGTTTTTGGGGTTAACTTGTTTAAATTTCATGCAGGTCAGCCATTTTGTTTTGGGGTTAACTTGTTTATGAGGTCTGCCATTTTGTTTTTGGGTTAACTTGTTTAGGCTTATATTTCAATGAGGTCAGCCATTTTGTTTTTGGGTTAACTTGTTTATGAGGTCAGCCATTTTGTTTTTGGGTTAACTTCTTTAGGCCTATATTTCAATGAGATCAGCCATTTTGTTCTTTGGTTTAAGTTTTTCATTTCATACATGTCAGCTTTTTTATAATCACAGCAGCCACTTTTTTTAGCGTCTAAAGATTTTAAAAGTGTTTAAGTTCATTGATCTGACATGTTTTAATTCACTTGTTTTACCTAGGCAATTTTGTTAATGGATGAAATAAATGGCCAGTACCAACAACCATCTGAGAACTCTTTGGCTGTGGAGATAAAAAATGCTTCTTTTGCCTGGAGCAGCAATCGAAGTAGGAAAAAAGAGAATGGTAAATGTTACTGTAAATGTTCTTTTCATGAATCATCGGGTTATCAATACTACAACAGACTTATCTTTTCATGTAACCTGTTTTTTTTTAAATTATTTTTTACCAGGAAACATTCATAAATAGCCTTAAATTATTTTGAGAACAAAATTTAACCATTTATCTGGCCAACACAGAGGCAAGCAAGAAACCTGAAGAGGAAGTGGGGCTAAATGAGGCTGACATGGAGAAAAACGAGCAGATATTTTCTGGGCCATCTCTCACAAACATCAGCTTGACCATAAAAAAGGTAACAGATGGTTAAATCTGATGGTAGCCTGTTTGTGTTTGTACGTGTGTGTGTGTGTGCGCTCATGTGTAGATGTGCATGTACAGGGATTGTTGCATTATATGTCCATCTATATGTGTGTGTATGGGACCTTGTGGTCCTAGCGGTAGAGCACTAAACTGCTGACCCAAGAGTCTCAAGTTCGAATCTGGGTTAAGTCAGCAAAACGTCCTTGAGTCTACCCATCTCTAATAGGTATGTAACTCATGTTAGGGAAAGTAAAGGCAGCTGGGCATTGTGTTAACACAATCCCTTCATAAGGTGAGGTCACAGAAACAGGTGAACTCTACTTCACTTGCCCCATGGACCATCAGGTTCAAAAAGGGAACTTTACTTTTTTATGTGTGTGTACAAGGATTGGTACATTCCATGTTCCCTATATATATAGCAATGTGTGTAGGCTATTTATTTTTACATTACTTGGTGCAAAATATAAAGGGGACATATGTATTATATTATAATTACATCATATATAGCATGTATTACACAACCTTACACAGTATAATTTGTTTACCTTTTGCACTATAGTTAACATTTTTTTCCCATTTGAAACCAAATTGTTGAACGTATAGGGTCAACTTGTCGGCGTGTGTGGAAGTGTAGGCTGTGGCAAGACTTCCCTTATCAACGCACTCTTGGGGCGGGTAAGTTCACGGAAATATTCAAATAATTATTCTTTTTATTCACCAGAAATTAATGCTTTCCACACCTTTTTTTTATTGCATTTTAGTATTATTTTAATTTTAATTACATCCTTTAACACATGATTAATATACCTGCTCTAACAAAAAATATTAAACTGAAACCTCAAAAAGAGCCAAAATTTAATTATTTTGTTTTAGCTTGACTTGTCTGAAGGTTATGTAGCTGTATCTGGCCACTCTGTAGCCTACGCCCCCCAGCAGGCGTGGATCACCAACGACACAGTGAAAAACAACATTGTGTTTGGACACACGTATGATGCTGACAGGTGTGTTGGAAGTGTGTAGCAGTTTGTCTGTGTGCTGAGGGAAGAAGTAATTTAATTCTAAATGAGTGACTGGTAACAGAGATGACTAGTTAGTGCTCACTAAGAAAAAAAAAAAGATCTGTTGAGCCAAACAAAAAACATGAGACGGACTAGAGTTTAGTTTTGAAGAAATATTTTAAATAATGAATTTTTACAGGACTTTACAAAATTAAAAAATGTCATTGGTCATGTGACTTGATTTTTTATCAGCTGTATTTTTCCTCCCCTCCCCCTATATCCCTCAGGTACAAACAGGTAGTACAAGCCTGTGCACTGACCCAAGATTTTCAAGCACTTCCTAAAGGGGACGTAACTGAGGTCTGTAGAAAATTGTCTCCCTTGCATTAAAAAAAATGAAGATTGTTTGAATGTACTCTTGTCACTTGATTGCAATATCTGTTTAACAAACATGCTTGCTTGGTGGTGGTACACAGGCTTCATTCTTTTCAAAGATTCCCCCACCCCGTCAATAATCACAAAAAATCTAGCCACACCTCAGATAAAATTGCAAATAAAATAAAAATTCTATTTGTCAACATTAAGTTTCGGACCAAATTTGATTAGTTTAAAAAAATTATTTCTAAGTCCTTATTCCCCTTCATTGCACATTGTCATGAGTCCAAATTCTCCTTCCCTGGGAGACTTAGAATCTAGCAGTTGTTGCTTATTTTCCAAGTCTAATTGTTTAACAAGCGTGCTTGTCTGTAGGTGGGAGAGAGAGGTTCAAATCTCAGTGGGGGACAGAAGCAGCGCATCGCCCTGGCCAGAGCCGCCTACAGTTACAGCGACCTAGTCCTGCTGGACGACCCGCTGTCCTCATTAGATGTCCACGTTGGCCACCATATATTTCACAACTGCATTCTGGGATTGTTGAAAAATCGTTCCGTGCTGTTGGTGACACACAGCGTTCAGGTTTGTTTGGCTACTTTTTGCTCTTGGTCTTAGAGAATGTCCTAATGAGGAGCTGTATGCTGCTTGTAGCAGATTAAAGACATCTCCCCATTTCTTGCCTTGTTTAGTATCTCAAGGACTGTGATCACATTCTTGTGATGAAAGAGGGAACCATAGTTGAGCAGGGGTCACATGACCAGCTCACAGCCAATGCAAAGGAGTATTTTAATATACTGGAGTCGTACAACAAAAAGGAGCAACATGCACCTAATGTTTCTATTGGTGAGTTCAAAATTTTTAATTTCATTAAATATTGACTTGTTGATAAAAGCTAATCCTTGTTTTTAATAAATTTTGCTTCTTTTCTTAAAGAAGCACACTTTAGCCTAAGTAATTTACAAACTGAATCTAAGTTCATAATTTTAACTTCCTCAAATAATGTCAGATTACTAAAGTTAATCCTTGTTTTATAAAATCTTGTTTTGTTTGATAAAATTCTTGTTTTGTAAAATCTTGATAAAATTAATCCTTGTTTTGTAAAATCTTGTTGTCTTTTGTTAAAGTTGGTCCTTGTTTTGTAAAATTTTACTTCTCTTGAGTGACACACTTGTACCAAAAATAATCTTAGTCCACAAACTGAAACAACCTTACTTTTTTAGACAATGGTCCAGGTCATGAAAGTCTCAACAATGAAACAAATGTGCAGGAGACTAGTATACTGTCTGTAAACTCTGAGACTAAAGAGCTCCTACCACAAGAAACTGAAGGTAAAACCCCAACCTTAGTTATCTTAAAGCCATAGTTATTTTATAAAACTGGACCAATAAACTTTTTTTTTTTCAATTTAGTTTAATTTTTAAAAATTTTAGTTTATTTTAAAAATTTTTTGTTTTAAATGTTTATTTAAATTTTTTCAGACACTGATGCACTGATGAAAGAAGAGGTTGTCCAGAAAGGAGTCTCTATATCGGTCATCTTCCAGTACATCGCAGCCATGGGGGGTGCCCTGAGCCTGGTGTGTGTGCTGGTCAGTTTCCTGCTCCCTGCTGCTGGCACAGCCTCAGCTGTTTGGTACCTGTCCTACTGGCTGAAGCAGGGAAGTGGGGTAAGTTATTTGCTGAGTACTGTGTCATGGGTTTACTCCAGGCTGGTACTTGTCCTACTGGCTCAAGCAGGGAAGTGGGGTAAGTTATTTGCTGAGTACTGTGTCATGGGTTTACTCCAGGCTGGTACTTGTCCTACTGGCTCAAGCAGGGAAGTGGGGTAAGTTATTTGCTGAGTACTGTGTCATGGGTTTACTCCAGGCTGGTACTTGTCCTACTGGCTCAAGCAGGGAAGTGGGGTAAGTTTTTATTTGCTGACTACTGTGTCATGGGTTTACTCCAGGCTGGTACTTGTCCTACTGGCTCAAGCAGGGAAGTGGGGTAAGTTATTTGCTGACTACTGTGTCGTGGATCAAGTGTTTATAATATGCAAAGTTAATTTAATTTCTAAGATCATGCACTCAGCGAGTAATTTAAAGGTGACGTACGCTCAGGTGACGTACGCTCAGGTGATGTACGCTCAGGTGATGTACACTCAGGTGACGTACGCTCAGGTAACGTACGCTCAAGTGACGTACACTCAGGTGACATACGTACTAATGTACCTTTGGCTGTAGGGACTAAACCATAGTTGTATCCTCTGGTTTCCAGAACACAAGTGTACAGGTTGGCAACGTGACTGTCCCGAGCACTCGTGTAGTGGACAACCCTGAGCTAGAAACCTACCTGTTGATCTATGCAGCATTTCTTCCACTGCTCATTATCGTTATCATCATCAAGTCATTTACACTCAGAAAGGTGAGACATTTTTTAATAGAATTTGTATCAGGAAACTCTTCAAGCTAATTTATGGAGATTTGATAAAGTCCTCTAGATAATTAACATGATAATTGTATCTGAAGGTCTTTAAGCTGATCATTAAAATTGTATCAGAAATCTTCTAGCTATAAACAAGCTGTCAGGCTTAATATTGCAACCGAACCTTTATGATAAACATTTAAATCAAGCCAGCCCTCCAGTTAACCACTAAAATGTAACAATTTTTCTCCAGTTAACCACTAAAATGTAACAATTTTTCTCCAGTTAACCACTAAAATGTAACAATTTTTCTCCAGTTAACCACTAAAATGTAACAATTTTTCTCCAGTTAACCACTAAAATGTAACAATTTTTCTCCAGTTAACCACTAAAATGTAACAATTTTTCTCCAGTTAACCACTAAAATGTAACAATTTTTCTCCAGTTAACCACTAAAATGTAACAATTTTTCTCCAGCTGTCCCTAAAATGTAACAATTTTTCTCCAGTTAACCACTAAAATGTAACAATTTTCTCCAGTTAACCACTAAAATGTAACAATTTTTCTCCAGTTAACCACTAAAATGTAACAATTTTTCTCCAGTTAACCACTAAAATGTAACAATTTTTCTCCAGTTAACCACTAAAATGTAACAATTTTTCTCCAGCTGTCCCTAAAATGTAACAATTTTTCTCCAGTTAACCACTAAAATGTAACAATTTTCTCCAGTTAACCACTAAAATGTAACAATTTTTCTCCAGTTAACCACTAAAATGTAACAATTTTTCTCCAGCTAACCACTAAAATGTAAACATTTTTCTCCAGCTGTCCCTAAAATGTAACAATTTTTCTCCAGTTAACCACTAAAATGTAACAATTTTTCTCCAGCTGTCCCTAAAATGTAACAATTTTTCTCCAGTTAACCACTAAAATGTAACAATTTTCTCCAGTTAACCACTAAAATGTAACAATTTTTCTCCAGTTAACCACTAAAATGTAACAATTTTTCTCCAGTTAACCACTAAAATGTAACAATTTTTCTCCAGTTAACCACTAAAATGTAACAATTTTTCTCCAGTTAACCACTAAAATGTAACAATTTTTCTCCAGTTAACCACTAAAATGTAACAATTTTTCTCCAGTTAACCACTAAAATGTAACAATTTTTCTCCAGCTGTCCCTAAAATGTAACAATTTTTCTCCAGTTAACCACTAAAATGTAACAATTTTCTCCAGTTAACCACTAAAATGTAACAATTTTTCTCCAGTTAACCACTAAAATGTAACAATTTTTCTCCAGTTAACCACTAAAATGTAACAATTTTTCTCCAGTTAACCACTAAAATGTAACAATTTTTCTCCAGCTGTCCCTAAAATGTAACAATTTTTCTCCAGTTAACCACTAAAATGTAACAATTTTCTCCAGTTAACCACTAAAATGTAACAATTTTTCTCCAGTTAACCACTAAAATGTAACAATTTTTCTCCAGTTAACCACTAAAATGTAACAATTTTTCTCCAGTTAACCACTAAAATGTAACAATTTTTCTCCAGCTGTCCCTAAAATGTAACAATTTTTCTCCAGTTAACCACTAAAATGTAACAATTTTCTCCAGTTAACCACTAAAATGTAACAATTTTTCTCCAGTTAACCACTAAAATGTAACAATTTTTCTCCAGTTAACCACTAAAATGTAACAATTTTTCTCCAGTTAACCACTAAAATGTAACAATTTTTCTCCAGTTAACCACTAAAATGTAACAATTTTTCTCCAGTTAACCACTAAAATGTAACAATTTTTCTCCAGTTAACCACTAAAATGTAACAATTTTTCTCCAGCTGTCCCTAAAATGTAACAATTTTTCTCCAGTTAACCACTAAAATGTAACAATTTTCTCCAGTTAACCACTAAAATGTAACAATTTTTCTCCAGTTAACCACTAAAATGTAACAATTTTTCTCCAGTTAACCACTAAAATGTAACAATTTTTCTCCAGTTAACCACTAAAATGTAACAATTTTTCTCCAGCTGTCCCTAAAATGTAACAATTTTTCTCCAGTTAACCACTAAAATGTAACAATTTTCTCCAGTTAACCACTAAAATGTAACAATTTTTCTCCAGTTAACCACTAAAATGTAACAATTTTTCTCCAGTTAACCACTAAAATGTAACAATTTTTCTCCAGTTAACCACTAAAATGTAACAATTTTTCTCCAGCTGTCCCTAAAATGTAACAATTTTTCTCCAGTTAACCACTAAAATGTAACAATTTTCTCCAGTTAACCACTAAAATGTAACAATTTTTCTCCAGTTAACCACTAAAATGTAACAATTTTTCTCCAGTTAACCACTAAAATGTAACAATTTTTCTCCAGTTAACCACTAAAATGTAACAATTTTTCTCCAGCTGTCCCTAAAATGTAACAATTTTTCTCCAGTTAACCACTAAAATGTAACAATTTTCTCCAGTTAACCACTAAAATGTAACAATTTTTCTCCAGTTAACCACTAAAATGTAACAATTTTTCTCCAGTTAACCACTAAAATGTAACAATTTTTCTCCAGTTAACCACTAAAATGTAACAATTTTTCTCCAGTTAACCACTAAAATGTAACAATTTTTCTCCAGTTAACCACTAAAATGTAACAATTTTTCTCCAGTTAACCACTAAAATGTAACAATTTTTCTCCAGCTGTCCCTAAAATGTAACAATTTTTCTCCAGTTAACCACTAAAATGTAACAATTTTCTCCAGTTAACCACTAAAATGTAACAATTTTTCTCCAGTTAACCACTAAAATGTAACAATTTTTCTCCAGTTAACCACTAAAATGTAACAATTTTTCTCCAGTTAACCACTAAAATGTAACAATTTTTCTCCAGCTGTCCCTAAAATGTAACAATTTTTCTCCAGTTAACCACTAAAATGTAACAATTTTCTCCAGTTAACCACTAAAATGTAACAATTTTCTCCAGTTAACCACTAAAATGTAAACATTTTTCTCCAGCTGTCCTTAAAAGCCAGTACACACCTACACAACAAAGGCTTCAAGCACGTCCTACAGAGTCCTGTCTCTTTCTTTGATACTACTCCAGTTGGTCGCATCGTTAACAGGTTTTCTGCAGACATTGACGAACGTGAGTTTAATTAGTGGGTGCACCCAGTAACTTGTTGTAATGCTCTTGCTTTTTCTACAATCTTAATGAGTTTTAAGTACTGTTATTCAATTATGCCAGAATATTGTCCTGTTATGTAGGACACAAGTCCTTTCTTCTTCTTCTTGGCTGTTAATTGTAAAGTTGGACGGGATTTTCTCCAAGTATAATGTGTCAACATATTATGCGCCAAATAGGCAGTTGACTCAGATTTTAGCCTGGTTTTTTTCTGAATTTACTTCTATTACCTTTGTTCAACCAAGAAAAACTGGAAGGCAGCAGTTGCTTAATTTTGGAGCTTTCTCTAAATGCGTTACTTTCCCCAGCTATTTAGCCTCATCTGTCTGTGGTTTGAATGATAGACTTTTTGGTTTAGCTTTACCGGCCTTACCATGCAGACCCCTCCCATGGCTCCTTGGTGTGGGTTTTGTCATAAAGATATGTTTGTAATGTTCTGGTGATATGCAAGTGATGTTTGTAGAATGTTCTGGTGATATGTTGTTTGTATAATGTTCTTATGATATGCTAGTGATGTATGTATAATGTGCATGA
Organism: Physella acuta; assembly: GCF_028476545.2. Classification (NCBI taxonomy): domain Eukaryota; kingdom Metazoa; phylum Mollusca; class Gastropoda; family Physidae; genus Physella; species Physella acuta. The sequence goes on from NW_026733570.1 coordinate 20,847, forward strand.
GATACTTGCTCTTGTAGTACTAGAAACATAGAAAGTTGCTGAGTATTTATTATAGAATGTTTTTATGATTTCCTTTTTTTCTTCCAGTTGATTCTAGACTTCCAATGAACGTGGACGTATTCTTGTCCAATGTGATGCAGATCGTGGCAGCTCTGGTCATCATTGCGTACGTCCTGCCCTGGTTCCTCGTGGCTGTGGTCCCACTGGCCGTTATCGTCACGTTCCTCATGGTGATGTTCCACAAGTGTGTGCAGGAACTCAAGTACCTGGAGAACATCACCAGGTCACCTGTCATGAGTCACATGGGTTCATCTGTGCAAGGGTTGGCGTCTATAGCGGCGTACCAAAAGTCTGCAGATTTTTTCAAAAAGTAAGCAGAAACAAATACTTGATTCAAACTTTATATCCTAAACTATATATTCCAAAATTCTTCATAATTTTTTCAACAAGAAAGCCAAAAGAATCATTTAAATTAAACTTTAGATACTAATTTAGATGTTTATCAAATTCAGCAGGTTAGAAAATTAAATGAGCCCAAGTAATTTTAAAACTAAATTACTTACAATTAGTCTAGATAAAAGGAAAGTTCATTAGATGCCTTTGGTATTGACTCCAAACACCAAACAGGGGTGTGATAAGAGTGACTGGTGTTACGTGTTGTAGCTCATATACCAGCTGCTCTTATAGATTAAATTATTTAAAAAAGTGTTAGCAAAGTTGAAATATTGTAAATAAAATCTATTTTCTTTAGATATTGCCAGCAGTTGAATACACTATCATATTATCTTTCTTCAGACACTGCCATTTGTTATTTGTTAAATACACTTTCATATTTTCTTTCTTCAGACACCGCCATTTGTTAAATTTCATATTATCTTCAGACACTGCCATTTGTTATTTGTTAAATACTTTTTCATATTTTCTTTCTTCAGACACTGCCAGCTGTTGAACACCAATGCTGTAGCGCTGATGCTGTTCTATGTTTCCAACCGATGGCTGACCCAGCGCCTGGACATGATCAGTGGCGTCGTGTGCTTCGTCTCCTCCCTGCTCATACTCATCACATATGATTACATCAGCCCTAGTCTTGCCGGCCTCGCGCTTTCTTATGCAATACAGGTAAATACTCTAAAGGTAACTTTCACATGTAACTATCTTACAGGTAACTCTATCGTACAGGTAACATATTCGGTATTTTTAGGAAATGTTTTAACTATTTTTTTAGAGCAGTACTGCATTCAAGTAAAATAAAGAAAAATACTTTTTATAGGTTATACAAATTTATACTTTTTTGTATAGAAAAGACTAAAATAGCTTCATGAGGCTATATATGTATTAATAAAAACAAAATCTTGATTGTGCTTTAAAATTTCACAATCTTTTTGCCTAATTATTTTTCTTTTTGCTTTGTTCTAAAATATTTGTCTGTGCCCCTTCCCCAGCTGACTGGTTTGTTCCAGTTTGCAGCTGTCCTGGCCATTGAAACTGAGGCAAGATTCACGTCCGTGCAGAGATTTCTAGAATATTGTGACGTAAGCTCTCTATTAAATTGCTTGTTTCTGAATAATTCAACTTCAACATAGCTTGTACTAGAATAGTAGGGGAGGCAATTCTTTAATCATTTTTTTTTTAAATTACAAAAATTAAATAATTTAGATATTTTTTAATTCCTCATAAAAATTATAAAAGATACTAGGCCATCCAGATTTTAATTCCAAATTTTACTGTAGGTCATAAGTTAAGACAATTTCATTTTCAATTAATTTTTATTTTACTTTTTAAATTATTTCATTTTAATTTGCACCACAATTTTTTCAAATGAAACAATTTTCCCCACTACATACATGTACTACAGGCCTATAGAAAACTTGTGCTAACAATTTTTTCAAATGAAACAATTTTCCCCACTACATACATGTACTACAGGCCTATAGAAAACTTGTGCTAACAATTTTTTCAAATGAAGCAATTTTCCCCACTACATACATGTACTACAGGCCTATAGAAAACTTGTGCTAACAATTTTTTCAAATGAAACAATTTTCCCCACTGAATACATGTACTACAGGCCTATAGAAAACTTGTGCAACAATTTTTTCAAATGAAGCAATTTTCCCCACTACATACATGTACTACAGGCCTATAGAAAACTTGCGCTAACAAAAAAACTTTGGATTCCAGTTGGAGCAACAAGAAGCCACTGAAGAGGTCCTGGTCACCCAGCCTGTGGGCTGGCCTAAAGAGGGCGCCATACGCTTCAGTGATGTCAGACTTCGCTATAAGACTGGTGGCCCTCTGGCACTCAAAGGGTTAAACTTCAGGATTGAATCCCGTGAAAAGATTGGAATTGTTGGCAGGACAGGGGCAGGTAAATAGCTTAATTATTATAACATGGGAGGTAAATACAGATTCTAATATAAAAATGGGGAGCGGATAATCAATAATATTAATCCTTACAGCCCCAAGCAACTTTTTGGTCACTATTCCCTCAGCCCTGCATTTACAATCAGTTCCTTCCTAGAGATTTAGTCTTGTACACAAATCACTTTGTGTTTACAAGTAGTCTCACTGTTTGATGCAAGTCACATGACTAAAAACATGGGAACAGAACTTGTAAGTTTAACTAAACCCAACTAAGCAAGGGTTAAGTCATACCATTGGTAGATAAACAAGGATTTTATGGCTTTTAATTTTGCTTTCAATTCTTTAGCTCTATATGCCTATAGTTCTGAATGTTTACATAAAAAACTGGTTCACTAATTAATACTAATTAACACAGGAAAGACATCGCTGACAGCTGTTCTGTTTAGGCTTAACGAACTAGAATCTGGTCATGTGACTATTGATGGTGTGGATATAGCAACATTAGCTCTTCATGACCTTCGAAAAAGATTATCCATAATTCCGCAGGATCCGGTTTTGTTTGTGGGGACTCTAAGGTACATCCGCTGCTTTGCTGATTGATTGTTTGTCTTGTTCATGGGTTGGTGTGGTTGAGGTGTAGAGCACTCCATGACCCAGAAGTCTTGAGTTCAAATGATCATCTCTAATCCAGACATCCCTGAGTCGACCCAGCTCTAATGGGTACCTGGCTTATGTCACTGGAAAATAAAAAGAGCTAGGCATAGTGTTGATGATGCTGTATCTTCAGTTGTTGAGGTCAGAGATTACTTCATCTAACCCTATGGCCTTCTAGTCTGAAAGGGAATGTTATATTTTAGTCTGAGACTCATTTTTTTACCCATCTGTCTTAAGGGCTTTATAAAACCATGTCCAATTTTGGGTTTTCTCGTGCCATGCTATAATGGTTAAAAGGGGAGGTAATCATTGTTGCCTGGTTGCACTAAATCACAATTCCCTAACTTTTTTAGATTAAACTATTTCACAATTTATTCTTCTATTTAATTTTAAATTTTAAAAACTAGAACTGTTCCATTGTGTATTCACCCCCCCCCCCCCCCTCCCCCTCTGCAGGTACAACCTGGACCCATTCAACCAGTTCTCTGATGCCAGCATATGGGATGCACTTGAGAAATGTCACATATCCAACATGGTTAGTGTATACTTGCTCTTGAGAAATGTCACATATCCAACATGGTTAGTGTATACTTGCCAGTATCTTACTAAACATGGTCAGTGTATACTTGCCAGTATCTTACTAAACATGGTCAGTGTATACTTGCCGTATCTTACTAAACATGGTTAGTGTATACTTGCTCTTGAGAAATGTCACATATCCAACATGGTTAGTGTATACTTGCCAGTATCTTACTAAACATGAACTGTATTTACTTGCCAATAGCAATATCTAACTAAATATAGACTGTGTATACTTACCAATATTAATATCTAACTAAACAAACTTCATTCACTTTATTCTATGCATTAACTATATTCATTATGGCAAATAACTGGGTTGGTGTTCCCTGACAACTGCACAAACAGAAAAATGTGCAAATACCAACTATACATTTACACTAATTTTGTCATATTTTGTGGGAAAATGTTTTATTTTTCTACAACGTACATGTAGTCATTCTTTGTTTTAGCATTTATAAATGATAGATTTAAAGAAAATACATTCCCCTTTTCACTTTTGCACATTTTTATGCAGTTTTCTGTTTTCTATTGCACATCCTTACCGTCACCCATTGATGGTCTAAAAATAATCTAAGTTTTGACTGATGGTCTTACCATGAGCACAAAAAAAAAAGTGTAGACTGACTCGTGTAATTTTCTCTGACAGATCAGGACACTGGAACAACAGCTGGACACAATCGTGGTGGAAAACGGGGACAACTTCTCTGTGGGGGAGAAACAGCTGATCTGTATGGCCAGAGCACTTCTTCGCAGCAGTAAAGTAAGTTTGTGATGCAGTGGTGTATAGTAGTTCCAGCAGTAAAGTAAGTTTGTGATGAAGTGGTGTGTTGCAGTTCCAGCAGTAAAGTAATGTGTGTAGTCCTAGAAGTAAAGTAAGTTTCTATGCACAACTAAATGGTTTTCTGTGTATGCTGGAGTTATTTTACTTGTATTGATCTAGAATCTAGTTCACTTCTTTTTGTTATGAGCTTTGCTTGTATTTTTCTATGCTGTTTCTTAAAGGATTTATAAAGTTTGCGTTCAGTTGTTTATAATTTGATTTTGTTACATTACACAACTTCTTTGTAGACTTTATATGACCTTGCCCTAGAGGTGACCTTACCCCAGAGGTGACCTGACCTTAGCCTACAGATGGCCTGACCTTAACCTCTACTGTGATCATCCCCAGATACTAATCCTGGATGAAGCTACAGCAGCCATAGACTCAGAGACAGACTCCCTCGTCCAGCAGACGCTGAAAGATGCCTTCAGTGACTGCACCATGTTGATCATTGCTCACAGACTCCATACAGTACTGGGTTGTGATAAAATCTTGGTCATGGAAGATGGAAATGTAAGTTTTAGTACAGTACTGGGTTGTGATAAAATCTTGGTCATGGAAGATGGAAATGTAAGTTTTAGTACAGTACGGGGTTGTGATAAAATCTTGGTCATGGAAGATGGAAATGTAAGTTTTAGTACAGTACTGGGTTGTGATAAAATCTTGGTCATGGAAGATGGAAATGTAAGTTTTAGTACAGTACTGGGTTGTGATAAAATCTTGGTCATGGAAGATGGAAATGTAAGTTTTAGTACAGTACGGGGTTGTGATAAAATCTTGGTCATGGAAGATGGAAATGTAAGTTTTAGTACAGTACTGAGTTGTGATAAAATCTTGGTAATGGAAGATGGAAATGTAAGTTTTAATACAGTACGGGGTTGTAATAAAATCTTGCTCATGGAAGATGGAAATGTAAGTTTTAATACAGTACTGAGTTGTGATAAAAATCCTGGTCAATGGAAATGAAATAGCTAAAAATGTCTGATTAAGAGCTCTGTTAATTAAAATTAATGGTTCTCAGAGTTCCATGTCCATTTTCTCCATGACCTAGAAGCTGTGATAAGACTGCTCCGTACTTTGTTTCAGGTCCTGGAGTTTGACAAGCCCTCTGCCCTATTGGACAGCCCAAATTCCAGATTTAAAACGATGCTGAACTCCATGAATTTACAATCTGATGACAAGATGGAAAGTTGATGAAAACATTTCATAGCATTTTTAATTTTTTTTTTTAAAACTCATTTCATTTTAACTTGTAAGATATTTTTATGGATGAAACAATTTTTACACAAAATATATGGACTGTATAAAATTATGCAAACTAACTCCACTTTGATATTTTTGAAAATCAGTTTTAAATTCCCTCCTGTGGATTGTTTAATTTTAATATCTAATATTTAAATGCAGCTGGTTTTAAAATAATGTACAGAGATGATGTAAAGACGTGGAGATTAGGGGTGTAAATACATTTCAATGTTTATTTAATTAATGGTCACTGTTTGATGTCTCACTGAGTGGGGATGTTTGTTTTTTTTAATTGTACTTTACATCCAGTCCAGGTTTTATGTCCAAGGAAGTAGGAGAGAATGTTTGTTTTTGTATTACTTGTGCAATACAATGAATTGTTTTATGTACCGGTAGGAGGAGAAAGAATACATGTCTAATGGGGGAAGACATTGGTTGAAGGTTTGGTCTAAAGACTTAAGTGAATGTTTGGTTGAAGGTTTGGTCAGTAAAATATTAAGCTCTGCCCAAGTGATGGCCCATGTTGAGTTGTCCAGATTTCCCATAAAAATTAAATGTAAATATTTCATTGATGTTGTAATTTTCTTCTTATAAAAGTATTTTTTTAATTATTTGAACTGGTCTATTCAGTATGGATGCAATACTTACACAGTGAAACATAAGCTGGTTGAAAAAGCTAATTATTTACAAACTTAACCCAATATTTTAAGTGAAATGAAAGCATTATGAGAATTTCAAAAATAAATGTCAATGCATTTATTAATTAGATCATACTAATTATACCTTGATAATGAAAACTTGTAACTAGTTTATGCTGTCCTTGTTCAATTTTTGTAAAAATGTGAATTGTGACAAGTTTATTTTTAGAAAGTTATTTATAGAAATCCAAATGGTGATATATTAATCCTGGTGTGTTCATGGTACCTGTGACTGCAGCCTTTTTGTTTAAAATATTTTATAAATATATTTATTGTTAGCATCTTAAGTTCTGTTTTTTAAATTTTATAAATATATTTATTAAGTTTTTTTTAAATATGTACAAATCAAAATGAGCAGTGTTACATTTTGTTTAAGATTTATATAGATTTTGATTTATTTAACAATCACCTTACATTTTCAAAACCCACTAGTAATTTTTTTTTAGAAATATATCTGTAATATTATACGTTTGAAAAGCTAGTAATGTATTCAAAAAGATTTTTCAAAATAGACAAATGATTGATAACCTGTTTAGTGAGTCAGCTACATTTTGGTAAGTTTGACCTGTATGGCATAGCAAGTTGAGTAGGGCCTAAATGGTGTGTGGGTTAGCTGGTTGGATATTGCCTTGATTATTTGTCAATGTGTTTCTACCAAAGATGCCTGATGTATAACTCTGTCTATTTACTCAGTTTAAACAATGTAAATTTAGGAGGGTAGCAAAAAAATTGAAAACCAAAATCCAACAGTGTAGTGTAGGTGAAAGTATTATTTGTTTACAATACTCATTTTAATGTACAGATTGACATTCAACTATGTATTTAAAAAAGTGTTCCGTGCTGAAAATGTATTTGCTGTTGAGATTAGTCATTTGTGGTCAAAATCTAGGTATCTAACAAAGCCACTTTTGCTCACAAATCTAGTTCCTTCCTGGTAACATGCCAACTTCTATACTCCTCAATTTGAAGTTGGCTTTGTCATTAAGATTTTTAGGTTTATTCATTTTATATACATTCCAAATACTATTAATCTACAATCATTTTTATATTTACATCCATTTTATAAATAATTCCTAATTTCATATAAGCAAAGGATTCATCATTTTAAAATTTAAATGCTCCTGTAAGAAACTGAATGAGTTGTGATTGTGTTAAAAAATGTTGATCATATTTAAACAGAACTTTTAGAGGCATAACAGCTTTTAAATTCATCTGTATAATACTTTTTAACTCCTGTTTGATTTATAATGTACTTTTATGATATAAAAAAGAAACTTGGATGATATATAAATTATTCTTGTGATACCCGATTGATGTCAATCTTTATTTTAAATTCAATGGCTGTAATATCATTTGATCTCTGAAATGTTTGTTTTGGTAAATAGCGAAACCTAATTAAATTAACCCTTTACAAGCCAGCAAATTCTTAACTTGCAGCTGATCAATCCACTACCCTTTAAAAATCTAGTCATCAAATTCTTGTCTCATGACCCTCACATTTTTCTACTCTCCTCAATGGTCATAGAACTCTCTAGAACAATCAGGCTTTGTATTGTAGGTCTAGCATTTAGCTATAGAGTCAGCCTATAGTGTTGGCTCCTACAATCTACAGTGTAGTATTTCTCTAGTGAGTTGTGTAGAGTCAGCCTATAGTGTTGGTCCATACAATACAGTGTAGTATTTCTCTAGTGAGTTGTGTAGAGTCAGCCTATAGTGTTGGCTCATACAATCTACAGTGTAGTATGTCTCTAGTGAGTTGTGTAGAGTCAGCCTATAGTGTTGGCTCATACAATCTATAGTGTAGTATTTCTCTAGTGAGTTTGTCATTGGGGGACTGAACAAGCTCACACCTATGTGTTGGTGACTACAGTTGTATGTTTGCTGTACAACAGTTAGAGCTCTCAGCACTGAGTTTAGTCAGCATTTAATGCAGTCAGTTTATGCGGTACACATGGTACACAATTTAAGGCCTGCAACAGCTGTGACCATCAGTGAATTAAAATGTGATAACCATGTACACACCATGTACACACTTCGCATCCTTCACCATGTACACACATCTCATCCTTTACCATGTGCAACTCGTACAAGTTGTACAACCTCATTTCTCAGCTGTACAATTATTTATTTCTACATCAGTGGCACTTGTGGCTTTTGTCCAAATCTGTTTTTTTTTATATTTGTGTAAATTCAGAAGAAAAAGAATCCAACTCTGTTTAATTAATCTACAAATTTTATCATCCCAGCACTTATAAATTTTTTTTTGTTAAATAAGATTACACCAAAGCTATAAACTCTTTGTTTAAATATTTAATTTTTTTATAACATAACAATTGAGCTTTGAATGAAATCTTATACATTTCATGACTTTACTGAAATTGTTTTTTAATGCTTAACTAGAAAAGTCATTCTTATTTTCTAAAGTGAAATGTTAGAAATTTAATATTTTTTCTGTAACATGTGTCAACCCTATTAAATTTAAACTGAAATTTCTTCTCTAATCTTGTCAAACTTCCCATGATGCAATGTCTTGAGTGTTCTGATCTCACTTGTACTCTAGATCCAATTCTGCCTTATTCGACTGCATCAGTGGGCTACACTGTGTGGGTTACAACATGAACTGTCAGTGATGTCAATTGACATTTACTACAACTGTCAGTGATGTCAATTGACATTTACTACAACTGTCAGTGATGTCAATTGACATTTACTACAACTGTCAGTGATGTCAATTGACATTTACTACAACTGTCAGTGGTGTCAATTGACATTTACTACAACTGTCAGTGATGTCAATTGACATTTACTACAACTGTCAGTGATGTCAATTGACATTTACTACAACTGTCAGTGATGTCAATTGACATTTACTACAACTGTCAGTGATGTCAATTGACATTTACTACAACTGTCAGTGATGTCAATTGACATTTACTACAACTGTCAGTGATGTCAATTGACATTTACTACAACTGTCAGTGATGTCACTTGACATTTACTACAACTGTCAGTGATGTCAATTGACATTTACTACAACTGTCAGTGATGTCAATTGACATTTACTACAACTGTCAGTGATGTCAATTGACATTTACTACAACTGTCAGTGATGTCAATTGACATTTACTACAACTGTCAGTGATGTCAATTGACATTTACTACAACTGTCAGTGATGTCAATTGACATTTACTACAACTGTCAGTGATGTCAATTGACATTTACTACAACTGTCAGTGATGTCAATTGACATCTAAGCTCAAATCTGCCCTCAGTATTGTTTGGACATGAACTTTGTAAAAATGAATGAAAGCAAATCAATGCAACTCTGGGCAGGTAGCATTTTGAACAAACACATTTCAGGTGGGCGTTGTTTTATGCATTCATGTTTTATCTTCTTGGATTCTCATATGCGGTATATCTTATGCCAGAACTGAATAAACTTTTTTACTAAAATTATTTTTAGCTTTTTCCCAGTTTTCATATTTTGTCGTATTTTGTGTGTGGTGTGTGAGGCTATGATTGCAAAGGCCATAGACACCAGTAAAGGTGGCTGACCACAGAATTCTGTAGAGGTCACATCCTGACCACAGAATTCTGTAAAGGCCATAGACACCAGTAAAGGTGGCTGACTACAGAATTCTGCAGAGGCCATAGACACCATTAAAGGTGGCTGACCACAGAATTCTGCAGAGGTCACAGATTAACCATATGGTCACATGGGTTTTTTCATTCCCAAATAGAAAATGCCTAACTTGGATGTTGCTATTATCAGAGTTGTCACCCCTGGGCTAGGGGGAGCTGTTGTGACCCCTGATACTCTAAAGGCACAGAGCCAGATAAAATTTGCCAGTTTCTGTGATAAGAAAACTACAAATAATTTATAAATATTAACATATATAAATCAGCCCCTTTATAAAATGCATCTCTAAACTTGTTTAAAATAAAAACCAGTAACACAGTGCACAATGCTTTCATGGAAATATTTATTTTAATGGAAAGAACAAAAAAAAAAAAAAACATGGCTGCAACCTAAGTGGTCGGACCACTGAGATCTACTAACAACTTAAGTTCAATTATTCTGTGTAGTCACAAGCAGTAGAAAATTGATCAGTTAGTCAACAAATGCTATTTTGAAGAAAAAAAAAATTTTTATCCATCCCTGCCTTTGTCAAATTGTATCTTTTTTGTTAATTGTAAGATTGTATACTTCATTACCTTAATTAGAATTATATATCCAAGCAAGCAAAAAAGAAAAAAAAAGTTTTGAAAAAAAAAAGATTTTAAAATTAAAACAATGTGTTATAAAATAAAACAAAAAATTTCAGATCATGGTTGTAACACACATGGCTATTTGATAACAATAATAAAATTAGTGGTACTGTAAAAGTTGATTAGGTAGTAAACACATACACACACAGCAGGGACATTATAATTTGTATTTTATAATTCTATTGGGATAGGTAAGGGAGGGTTAGGTTGGGGGAGGAGGGGGTAGATAAAGAAATTACCAGGAAATCTTTAATAGCACAAATATAAATATTATAATTTAACATCAGAAAATGTTTAAAGAAAATCTTCTCTAACCCAGCAACTACAAAATATATCTCTGGCACATTCTTATGGAAAACAAAATTTGTCATGGAAATATAAAAAAATAATCTGGAACAAGTAAACAAAATAAAATTCTCTGGTGTAAAGAAACAATGTGTAGTGTAAGGGATCATCCTTAAATGATATCATGTTTTTAACCTTCCCACCCTCCTTTCCATATTGTCACAAGACCCCCCCCCCCAACCTCAAATTTGCAGATGAATTTAAAAAAAAAATGTTTTCTAAAATAATAACCAAGGTTGGTGAGCATAAAGCATTTTAATCGCTTTTTATTACAATTTATTGAAAGTTTCCTAACATTACTTTTTAAAAATAAAAAGTGACATCATTTATAAACAACCCTTAAACATAATTTTGACAGTATTCCTGCTGGGAAGTAGAGCAATGATTACACTTAAGAAGTTCTAAAGCTTACGAAAGGTGTTCAACTCAAACCAACCACAACAATAAGGCACAAGCTATATTTTGTCATCTGGAATACACAAGTTATCACAATCTTGACACAACAAGCAAATATAAATATAAATAAGTCTATCATCCACCACCTGTATGTAGGAATATAATTATAAAATATGTGGAGGCATTAAGCAGAGGCAAAATGGCGGCAAATAATGGAATAATTTATAAGGCGTTTTTTGACAAGCTGGATAAAAATCAGATCCAAATATCTTCACAACATGCACTGTTAAATATGAGTAGAAAGAAAACATTACTGATGCATAGACAACTTGTTTTTATCTACATGTAATCTGTCTCTGACTAAATATTCAGATCTATATTTAATTCAGAAAAATAATTTTCACGACACATATAAAATATGTATGCTGCATAAACAATTTTGAGCAAAATTATTAATCTTTGTAAAAAAAAATTATCAGATAACTGGAATATTATTATGTATTCAAGTTATACTTTTGTGTCAGTTCAACCAAATGTCCAGATCAATTTAACAATGTGCATTTATTTTTCCTTAAGTTTCATCAAAACTGGACGGAAATTGTAAGCTAGTAATAACAAGGGGGTTCTCTTTTCCTTTCTTATTTGCCAAGCCATTAACAATTCAAATTGATAAACAGGATTATAATATGTATAAGAAATTATTATTTAAAATATATTTTATTAAAATAAAACTTTTTTTTTTCTTTGGTGATATTCAAACTATACAACTGGAATGTAACAAGAGGAATAGTTGAAACAGACACTCTGCCTGCTAGTAGTGCTAGAAGGGTTCACAGTTTTACAGCAGTTTCAGTATAAAACAAAATCTGGTTATAAAAACAGCAATGCAATTCACAATTTAAAAAAAAGAGAAAAATCTTCAGAGGTGTAGTTTTTTGATTCGTCAGACATTTTTAAGTTGTATGTGTGTGTATGTAAATTTTTTTTTAAAGTTCTTTTTATGTATGTATGTATGTATGGGTGGGTGTGTGTATACACAAGCCTTTCTAAATGCTTACAAATAAGATGACTAGCAATAGCTGTTTGAACATTGAGAATTTTCTTCTTGCAACTGACAACAGATGAAATTCAGTTTTCTAGCCACTAAGGATGTGCTTACAGTAGCAAGTAACTTGAACTATTTTAGTCATTGTAAAAATACTTGGGTGTTCCCATATGAAAGCCATGGTGGTCAAAGTATCCATGACCAGGATAGTAGTTGCCAAAACTGGAGAGACAAAAAAAAAAAAAGTGTTAACTCAATGCCCACAGTATTTGTAGGCTGTTACAATTTTATATCTAGTAATATTCAAATATTTTTTTTAATATATTAGTCACTATTTTAAAAAGTAATAGTTGTAATTTTTAGAATGATAGTTTTTAAAATGATTTTAAAAATAGATTTTAAAATGTTTTGTTTTAAATAAGCCAGACTTACACATTGTTGAAAAGAACACTCTTATCTATGTTATGTTTTGTGGGGGAGGTGGTCACTTTCTTCTTATCTTTGTAATTTACAGGATCTTCTGGTATTTGGAATGTCCCTAATTGGATTTCTGTATCACTCAATCCACCATGGCTGATCCTTGCATAGCCACGCCTAGACAGACAGAAAATAAAAATTTAAAGGGAAAGCACTCTCACAAATCAATACAGAGTTACCAAAACAGCCCCTGCTATATTTATAATACGTGTTAAAAAACTAAGGGAGACAAACCTGATCAACTTTTTGTACATAATGTATTCACACCAGCGATCCTGATCTGTGGGATCTATATCTTTAACTTTACCATCTTTTATCAGGCGCCAGTAATTCTCACTGCCTGGGGGAGAGGTCACATAGCCAAGAAACACAGCTGGGTCTACTCTATAATTAGAACATTCAGTATGTGAGGTCACATGACCAAAAAACACAGCTGGGTCTACTCTATAATTAGAACATTCAGTATGAGAGGTCACATGATCAAGAAACACAGCTGGGTCTACTCTATAATTAGAACATTCAGTATGTGACATCACACTAAACACAGTTGGGTCATCTATAATTAGAACATTCAACATGTGATATCACATGACCAAAACACCACTGGGTCTACTCTATAATTAGAACATTCAGTATGTGACATCACACTAAACACAGTTGGGTCATCTATAATTAGAACATTCAACATGTGATATCACATGACCAAAACACCACTGGGTCTACTCTATAATTAGAACATTCAACATGAGACATCACATGACCAAGAAACACTGCTGGGTCTACTCTATAATTAGAACATTCAACATGAGACATCACATGATCAAGAAACACTGCTGGGTCTAGTCTATAATTAGAACATTCAGTCAACAATATATTTGTGTGTGAACAAGTTAAAAATAGAAAGCCACGTCTTACGACTGTCTCAATTCCTTGGCTAAAAACTCCGCCTGAAGATTCCTGTCCACCACGTCCCTGTCGTTGCCCATGTGTGTGACCACAAAGTTGACCAGCGTCCCGCTCACGTTTATACTGGCAGTTATTGCTGGTGCCAGCTCTCCTAAAATAGTTTGTAAATAAAATTTGTACAGTGAGTTTTTTTTTTTTTTTGATCTACGTTGATAAATTGTTTACAACAAATATTTTATTAAGAGTTGAGTGAACTTTGATACATTAGTTAACAAAAAATTGTAAAGTGAACTTTGGTAAATTTGTTAACACAAAAAATAAATGTCATACCATGAGGGGAGGGCAGAAGGTGGTGCTGTGACTTAACAATGGGATACTTGGACAGGATCAAGTTTCTAGAACATTCAATAAAGTTTAGTGTGACTTTAGTTTCTAAAACATTCAATAAAGTTTAGTGTGACTTTAGTTTCTAAAACATTCAATTAAGTTTAGTGTGACTTTAGTTTCTAAAACATTCAATAAAGTTTAGTATGGCTTTAGTTTCTAAAGCTTTCAATTAAATTTGGCTAAGCAATGCTTTATTATTTAAATATTTAATTTATTGAAACTAGGCAATTATCCTTGGTGAATTTAAATTATAACACGCAAATATTAATAATTGAGTTAAAAGGTTTTATAAAATAAATAATTTGCCAAAATTTTTCAGGGAATCAATGAACCCTAAAATGTTTCAACCAATCAAAGTACTCACCCCCAAGTATGATCTTTGGTGGATGGACCAAAGTCCACGTAAAAATTGAGTTTCTCAGCAAGCCACGAAGCTAAGTCATTGTTACCGAGGAAAGGTTTGGAGGCATCGCTTTCAAGTAGTGTAATAACATCCACACCTGTAATACAAAATGTCTTAGACTTTCAAGTAGTGTAATAACATCCACACCTGTAATACAAAATGTCTTAGACTTTCAAGTAGTGTAATAACATCCACACCTGTAATACAAAATGTCTTAGACTTTTATCCCCCAGTATCAGCCTGAAGTGTCTTATTAAACGTGATGCATACAACAAGATGCTAAATAAAATAACTAAAAACTCTGGTTAATTCACTAATGGGAGTTTATTAACGAAGTAGAATAAATAACCATGGCTTTAGCATTTTTTAAATTCAAATTAGTTTAATGAATGTAATTCAATACTGGAAGGCATGATCAATTGTAGAGCATGCAGCTGCTTAAGTTTGAGTTCAAGTCCAAAGAACGTCCCTGAGTCCATCCAGCTCTGATTGGTACTTGACTCATATTAGGGAAAGTGAAGGGCTTAGTTCTGACCACACTATCCTTTAATATGTCGAGGTCACAGAAACAAGTGAACTCTACTACAAAAGGCAATTTTACTTTATTGTTATTGAATAAACTTAGATTCTTTCCTCTGGTGATCACAGATAGCTAAAAGTACGAGGACTATAGTGAAATTCATTGGCTCAAGTGCTAAAATCTTTTTCAATAATTTAACATGTTACAAATTTAATAAAAAATTTCCAATCCAGGTTTTATTTGCCAAACAAAGTCTGACCTGTATTATTTATCATGGTGGCAGCTCTTTCCATGCTAGGCCAACCTTTGTTATCATAGCCAAAGTGGTAG
The DNA here is from genome assembly GCF_028476545.2 of Physella acuta. NCBI lineage: Eukaryota > Metazoa > Mollusca > Gastropoda > Physidae > Physella > Physella acuta. The sequence continues at coordinate 36,286 of NW_026733570.1, forward strand.
GTCCAAATTCCTGCAGTAAATATTTTTGGATTGGACTGGAAAAAAATCAGGACACAAACATTTAATCCCCAACAAAGAAAAAAATAAAACAGATTGTAGGTCAGCGTGCTAAGATAAAATCTTGAACATAAAATACATGTTTACATATATTTAAATTTAATATCTTTATTTTAAAAATAATGTCAAACAGCATTGACACTTTTAAAAATTGTTTAAGAATAAGAATCTTCAAGAGTTAAAGAAAAAAGTTTAAAAAATACACATATTTTTTTAGTTTCTCTATTAGGAGCTTCACTCCACAGGCCATAACCATAATTTTTAAACAGATTGCTCTTGCGTAAAAATATTAGTTTACCTTGACCTCTGAACCTGGCTTGTACTTGGATAATCTTTTCATCATGCCCACCTGGCTGACCAGGAAAATCAGAAAAACCACTGGAAGGTCATGGGAGAAATGTTACAATGTTTCATTGAAAAACATGGAATATCATGGGAGAAATATAAAATTTATATTGTTTCATTGAAAACATAATCTAAAACTTAAAATACAACTAACGTTAAGTAGACTAAGATAGACACACCAGATTTTATCAGACATGTACCTTTTAGGTAGTGACCTAGACATGTTAAGTAGACTTAAGATGGACATACAGGTTGTATGTGGCATGTACCTTTGAGGTAGTGACCTAGGGCAGGAACAAGCTCGTCCTCCATGCGCGTGTACACTGTGGTAAAACTCTCCTGCGATGCTTTGCCTGGTACAGACATAAGGTGAATATCTGTACACATTTTTTTTTACAGATAATACTAATCTATGAAACCTATAAGGTGAATATCTGTTCTCATTTATTTTTTTACAGATAATACTAATCTATGAAACCTATCTTATTGAAGGATTATTTTGTTTACTGTCAGCAAACTTGGGCAATGAACCATATCCATTATTACATATGTTCTCAACCAGACCATGTCCCATAGGACTTAACATTTCAAATCAAGTATTCTCTTAACAAATAAACTATACAGATATAATGATTTTCCTAAACACATAAATTAGATCTATAAGAACATTCATATGAATAATTTTTAAAATAATATTTTCTTTAAATAAATGAATTGTTTTAAAAAAAATTATTGTTCTTTTAGCCAATAAAACTATTTATTTTTGTGAAAGAAATAATAATTTCAAGTGTATCTGTTGGTCACTGTGTGTAGACTAACAGTGTTGGGACTCGGGTATATTAAAATTCTGAAGATCTCACAGGTTAAAAGTTTAACTTAATACAGCCTATCCAAGCTAAACTTCATTACAAGAGAACACCTTATACATTTGACTACACACCACACTGAAGTTCTCACTCAAAACCATGGCTTAATACACATTTAAATTAAATACTAATTTAAAACTTAAAAAAACAAAATACACACAAACTAAAAAGTTGGATACTAAATACAAATTTTAATTAACTACTAACTAAACTAAAATCCTAACTTACTGAAAATAAACAGGAGCAGAATTCCTGCCATAATGCAAGCAATCACCCAGTCTGTGTGTTCTCTGGTCAACTCTCCATAAGGCACAAAGTTAAAGGCGACAGTCCAAACCCAAAACAAAATCTAGAAACAAAGTTAATTAAAGGCGATGGTCCAAACCCAAAACAAAATCTAGAGAAAAAAAAATCAACTTTGGTTGCGTCTAAACACTATACAATAAAAGAGATCTGTATAAATTTGCAACCCAGGCATGGTGTGGTCAAATGGTAGAGCATTTGACTGCTAACCCAAAAGTTTGGAGTTTGTTTCTTGAGATCGTGTCTATATGACATTCCTAGAGTCCACCCAGCTCTAATGGGTACATGACTCATGTTAAGGGGGGGGGGGGGGGGGGGGGGGGGAAGGGTTGCTGGGCATCATGCTGACCACACTATCCCTTCAAATGCCAAGGTCACTTGAACAGGTGTAGTCTACTTCCCCTGCTCATAAGGTTTGAAAGGGGACTAAACTTTATAGCTGTGCAACTAAAGTCAGTTGAGGCATTCAGTTTGTTGAGTTGCTGAAGGAAATGTGATGTATGATGTCCCACTTGTATCAAGCAGTTGACCGTAATAATGTAACTCATCTTTATGATGCAACTCACCTGTATGATGTACGTTAAACTTGCAACTGTTAGACACAGGGCTGGGTTGGACTGGGTGCATACGTCAATCACAGCAGGCCACAAGGTCATGGTCAAAAAGGCGAGGCAGCATCCAGCTTTAAAACATATTTTTAAGTCAGTTAACACTACTCAAACATCATATTTTTAAGTCAGTTAACACTACTCAAACATCATATTTTTAAGTCAGTTAACACTACTCAAACATCATATTTTTAAGTCAGTTAACACTACTCAAACATCATATTTTTAAGTCAGTTAACACTACTCAAACATCATATTTTTAAGTCAGTTAACACTACTCAAACATCATATTTTTAAGTCAGTTAACACTACTCAAACATCATATTTTTAAGTCAGTTAACACTACTCAAACATCATATTTTTAAGTCAGAAAGTTAACACTACCCAATTATCATATTTTTAAGTCGAGAAAAAATGTTAAAACATAACGAAATCTGAGTTGATAGAAAACAAAAATTGCATGTGTTTTTATACTTTTTTGTTTAGAATTTTGCTAAGGTTAGTACAAAACCTTAGCAAAATTCTAAACAAAAAAGTATAAAAACACATGCAATTTTTGTTTTCTATCAACTCAGATTTCGTTATGTTCTGAGTTGATATTTTGCTAAGGTTAGTACAAACTTAGGGACGGAGTGGTCTAGCGGTAGAGAGCTGGACTACTAACCCGTAAGTCTCGAGTTCGAATCAGGGTTCAAATCAGCAGACCGTCCCTGAGTCCACCCAACTCTGATGGGTACCTAACTCATGTTAGGGAGAGTAAAGGCGGCTGGGCATAGTGCTGACCACACTATCTCTTCATATGCCGAGGTCACAGAAACAAGTGAACTCTACTTCACTTGCCCCATAGACCGTCAGGTTTGAAAGGGAAACTTAGTACAAACTTGGGCTTTGAGCTGTTGATTATTAAACATTATAAACAAAAGCATAGAATGTACATTCAGTACTCACAATAAAATGGAAGTGGGTGCTTAATGTAATTTTTAGAAAAACTAATAAGTTACAGAGGATTTAAAACTCACCATAAAAAGCCAGCCAGGGATCAGGAAACAACAACAAAAAATAGAAGGAAACAGTGGCAGCGAGGGTTACAGGAATAGCGAGAACGGCCTTGATCTGTACGGCTGTGCCGAGGGATAGGCATAGAAGCACCAGAGATCTGGAAACAGATAAAAAAATAAGACAATGACACTCTTAAAACTACAAATTGGAACCTTTTTTATTTCAACGATATGGAAAATGGAATATAAAACAAAAAATGTGGCTATTTTTAAATTATAAATATAAGACAAACTCTGTAGGTTATAATGAATGTAACAAAATTTCAAACATGAAAAATATTTTGATTCAAATGCAACAAAATCTGAAAAATCTAGAATAAAACATGAAAATAAATAACAAAAAAACTACATAACACCAAAGGAAGAACTAACCCCCAGGGAAGTGGAGAGGGTCCAGTTTCAGGGTAACCCTTGACCGTCCAGCGAGTGATCAGGGAGGCTTCACCAAAGCACATGTGAGTAAGGCACAGCAAGCTCCCAAGTCCAACCCCACTGGGGAGCCAATGGTTGACAGGACTTTGCTGCTTAACCTGTACTTGAGGGGAGGCTTCTGCAAAAATAATAAACATTCAATTTGGCCATTTTATTTAAAAGTACAGCTTATTTTATAAATAAGCTGTATATATATATATATATATATATATATATATATATATATATATATATATATATATACATATATATATATATACATTATATTCTAATAAAAGATACTTGTAAACTACAAAGTATGATAAAAAATTATTACTGTCAAAGGAAACAATATGTTTGATACACAAATGCTAGAACAATATTAAGTCTGAGCTACTGGGTTTATCATGCAGACAGAAGTAATTTGATTTGATAAAACAATCGTACATTTAATATTTTAGTAAGTTAGGTATAGTTTCGGTTTACATAGTCAGTACTCATATATGAATACATTGCTCATTTAAATACAGTACAATGTACCAACACTCATGTATACATATGGAAATATATAAATACTATAAAATAAATAATAGTACTAATATATAAATACATAATTCATGTATGAGGCTATAAATAATATAGCACTGAGAATAAATATCGTTTTTTTTAAATTTGGGCCTGTAGTTCAACATATAATTCATTCTATGTGATATTTTAAGAATATATGCCTGTAGTTCAACATAAAATGAATACTAGATGATTTGTAAAGAAAAATTGTTAAAGTACATTTAAAAAATGTAACATTGGGAGAAGTGTTTGTCATGCTGAGGGTAATATAAATCTAGAAGGGTTGCAACAAAACAAGCAACTCTTACCAGTACAAACCCTATACCAATAGCAACTGGGGTTTTATTGTAATAATGACCGTCTTACTTCTGTTGAGTGATGTGTAGCCTACCATACAAAAGGGTTATAGGGATGTTCGTATATTTATAGGCATGTTTAGGTAACAAACAGGAAAAATATTTAAAAACTGGTATATTCATAGCTTAAACGTTAAAGAGAAATGAATTCAATAGACAATATTTCTTTTGAAAACCTTTTATAAAAAATCTTGTGATACAGGATTCAGCAAACATGTAAACTAAAACAAATTGACCTCAATTGGTAGAAAAACCTGGCTAGAGCATATCATATTTATAAACTAGTGTTTGTTCTATCAGATACTTTACAGCAACAACACTGACACAGAGACCTTCTAAGCTATATCCCAATGCTGAGATAACTCCACATGCAATAACTATGGAGTTACTTTGGTTATCCCACCATGCTGGGGCAAAGGTCACAAACCAGACTCGACTTGCCAGGAAAGCATGAAGACCAAGGATCAACCCCCAAAATGTTCTGTACCTAAATGTATAAAATAGAAATACAAGAAATTTTATTTAAAATCAAATATTAAATATACCTTTTGAAAATTCGTTTATTTTTCTAAAAGAAAAAAATTACTTCCAAATTTACAATCAAACATTTTGCAGTCAGATCAAAGATAGTAGATTTTCATAGAAAAATTTTTAAATTGATAAATTTTACCTCAAACAGCAAAAAAACATTATTTATTGTATTAATAGTCCAATCTCATTAAGTAAATATTTTTACATCAACAGTAACAGGTATCCAATAGTGTTGAGTATCAACACAGCATTTTAAAATATTTTTAAGATTTAGTATCCAAGGTACCTTAAAATTTCTTTTATAACAGCTACATCTCTGGTCTTACAAAACTTTGCATCAAAAACCATCAAGAATTTTCAACTATAAGACAAGTTTGCATAAAAAATCACCACCCACCTAACAAGTTTGCATAAAGAATCATCACCCACCTGACAAGTTTGCATAAAAAATGATCACCCACCTAACAAGTTTGGATAAAGAATCATGACCCACCTGACAAGTTTGTCAGAGTTCCATAGTGTGGCTGCCAGAACAAGCATTGACACGCCGGCGCCAGTAGCAAGAAGTATCAGACGTATTAATGTTGTAGGGGCTTGAAATGACGCAACACTACAAACAGAGATCAGCCGTAGAAGTATCAGCACCTGCAGTATTTAAAACATTCAGAAATTATAAATATAATAAAACTTCCTGTGTATAAGGACGAATATTATTTTACAGTTAAGTTACTTATTTAGCAGAAAAAAATTATATAAAACATGATTGTTGAACTGTATTTAAGATGCTGTGTATACTTGAATGAACAGTAATTAATAATAAAAAAATAAAAAATATTTTCTTATTGAACAGAAATAAACTAAACGTTACAATCTCACCCATTTCTGTTGAAGGAAGGCATGAACACCAGGAATGATGCATATGAATGGAGAGAGCCAAACAGCAGCAAATGCTTCATAGCCAGATATTTCAAGTTCATTCAGTGGGTAGAACCAAATCATGGCAGACAAAGCTTGAAATACACTCCAAAATATGTAACCTTTAAAAGAAAATACAAGTTATCAACTACAAACAAAGATGGTCATCTTGTGGTAGATAATGCTTGAAATACACTCAAATATGTACTATTAACAGGAAAATATAATTTCTTTATAAAATGTAAAAATAGTCAAGCTCACAGAAACGGGTTAACTTTAAAATTATAGATCAAGACTTTTTTGGCCCATTTTTTAATGCTTTCTATTAAAATGCAATTGTAAAAGAAAATATGTATCACTTCAATTACAAAATGTGTGATGAAATTTACTTAATTAAAAATTTCCTAATTAAACTTTGCAGATACTTTTTGTAAAACTAGATTTTTTTCCATGAGCAAAAACAGGTGGCTGACCTAAAAAAAATTCATGTACAAATTAAATTTTTTCTAATTACTGTAATTTTAAGCAATTAAAAATCGGCAATAATTTGTTAAAATTTGAAACATCCTTAAAAAAATTGAGCCTATTTCAATGCATTGTTGGCAGCTAAATCCAAATAAATACATCAGTACAGCTAGTCAAAAACGACTCCACTTAGCAGTAAATCTACATGTTTTTGTCCAGTTTTTTTCAAGCTGTAGCAGGTAGAGGTCACTGTGTGGTTCTGTCATCTAGACAAACTATAACAACACATTTTATAGAGGTTAGCTTTTAACTATTGTTGCTATTTTAGAATGTAAAACAAAAAAAGTTTACGAATAGCTTTGATAAATTTTTCCTGCACATAAAACCCCCAACTACAATTACAACAACAAACTAGAATTTTAAAATTTTATTAACTGAATCTGAATACATTTTGATTTTCCACTCTACATACTGGATCTAGAATCTACATTAGTTTGGACTGACTTTATTTTATCTTCATTACTAATGTGCACGTAAGTGTATGAAGTTTGGATAAAAAAATTAAAGTGCACCTTAAATGGACTAGGACTACTGTGACTAGGTTAATTATTAATTAAACTAATTAAACTAATAAAATCATTTAAAATATAGCTAGTGTGAAATGAATCTAGAATCTTGATCTACACCATCTCAATCCAAAACAAGTACACTTACAGTACTTTTACTAAATCACAATAATTTAGCCAGTGGGTTGATTTTTTTATTTTACACACAATACACTTTCTTTTTTTGGTAATCTATCGCTTTGGGTATGTAAAATTGGCCGCAGCTAGTAACGTACAAAAAAGTTACCTCATTGTCAAGGCTTTAATAGAAGTATATTGAATATTGTGAAATATTTGTGTCAAATATTATAGATAACTGAATAATGAACTGAAATCAATGGCTAAATATATCAACATGGGCCTAAAATTAACTTTAAACAGCAGTGTTTGCGAGCAAGATTTGCTACATAAACAGTATTAAACAGCAGCCATTTGTAAAATAGAGTGGCTTCCCCTGAATCTTCCGCTATAAGTTTAACAAAATAAAACTTAAACGATATGTCTACTATAGTAAATGAGCATGGTTGCATCTGATGAAAACATCGCTAGTCTTCATTTATAACTGAAAAGTTTTAATTCAATTGTTTAAAAACAGATGAAACAAGGAAACATTTTTGTATTTTTCAAAACATAAATCCTCATCAAAATGTGAAATAATTAATAATTAGGCCTATTAAAAATTTAAGGAGTCACCTGTTTTTCACATTACTAGATCTAGTTGCGGCGATTTTACGTACCTAAAACGATAGATTACCCTTTTTTCTAGACTAAGGAGTCTAAGGCGTCTGAGGAGTTTCTTAATTTGAAATTTCTAGACTAGAAGTAGAAACTTGTAGAATGTAGAAGTAGAAACTAACCGTATATAGCATCTTTTATTAATAGCACAAATAATTCTGAACTAGGAACCGTAACTGAAGAATTCTGTTTTGAATTGCCATTTGTATCCAATTGTTCTTTTTCTGCATTGAAAGATAATTTTTTTGCAGAATTAACACTCTGGTCACGGTCATTCAAACTATCATATTTTTGTGTCGACGCCATTTTGTTTTCAAACAAATGGAGGTATCCTTGTTTTTTATAAACCTAATGAATAAAAATGATTGCTTTATTTTTTTAGGCTAGCATCATAAGTCTTAATAAATATAGTATTACATTACAATGACTTAAAATGTAAGAGTACAATCAAACGTAACATAGGCAGATAACCTATAGATCTACAAATTATTAGTCAGCATAATTTTTAATTGTTTAAAAAATAGTTTGTGTGTGTACATAGTATGTACTACATACTACATACTCATAGACATAGTGCGTAGACTTAATTTGAGAAATTTGAAATAATCAGTTGATTAACCTATTAAATTAGATCTAACTAGGCCTAAATTTGTAGTTTTTATCAACGCTATTTTCATGAAATACAAAATGGTATTAAGTAATATTTATTTAGCCCCCCCCCCCCCCCCCCCCTTCCGTCCCGCCGCCCTCAAGCCTCAATCAAACCCTCACGTCGCTTATCGTCCTAACAAATCGGAACCCCGTTTTGCCTAGGCTTCGGGCAGGTGCTTGACGCTACTACTAGGATAATTAATATTTATGTATTAAACATGTAGGCCTAATAATACATAGAATCTATATTTTAGTTGTATGTGACACACTCCATTTCTACTCTGTGTATTGGTGGTGCGGTGGACCCTAAGGTGTTTGATGTGTTTACCTTATTTTTGTTGATTTTTTTCTGAATATCTCATGCACATATTTTGTTGCAATATAAAACCTAGAGATCTAATCTAATGTATTAGGCCCGTTTGTGTTTCCACATTAATTTTCATACTATCTACGGGGGAGGTATTGCTCTAGATCTAGATCTATAGTATACGATGATGCCACTTTAAATATTTTCATAATAAATTGATTTTTTGTTGTTTTTTTTTCAGTTAGACAATTCATTTGATGAATAGGTTAGTTTTAGTATTGATACTAAGATCTAATAAACTAATAGGCCTATATACTAGATTCTATAGGTTACTATTTAGGTAAGATTTTTTATAAATTATTCCTGAGTAGATATACTCATTAAGGTTGTCAGTGCTACTTTTGTCTGCTAAGAGTTTGAAAAACTATCTGGTTTCTTTCGGTAAAATGAGTGATTTAGACTACTAAATTTGCGTCATAGTGTTGCTAAAACAAGTATCTTAAAATGGTGGCATACGGTCGATTTGGTGGGGTGTTATTGTGATGTTAATGACAGATCTACGTATAATGAACTTTACTGAAGCAAGCATAGCTATTTATAGTTTTAATAATAATTGTTGCATAAAAATTGGTTAGTATTTATACATTACTACACATAATCTATCTAAAATCAGAATAATTTTAATTTTATTCACTCAGTCTCTTAGTCTTACCAGTCGTCAGTAGTGACGTAGTCAGTAGTCTCCACTCCAGTGACTCTCAGATTAGCTGAGATTGATTAGTTATTACTTCTTTATTAACTTCTTACTTAACTAATCTTAACTTCTTCTTCTTCTTCTTCGTTCTTAATTTTTGAATATGGTGGAGGATTCAGACAACAAGTCCAACTTCGTGGACAAACCGGACTGTGGTTTCCAGTTTGTCAGGTGTCCCATATAATTTTTCCCTGAGTGGGGTGGGCTGGGGCCAGTGTCTGCCTCTTGCCTGGCTATACAGAGAACATTTCTGGAGTACGTGCTCTGTGTTTTCCGGGGCCTTGCCACAAGGGCACATTTCGCTACACCCAACCTTCAGTTTTTTGTGCATGTGTTGATTTAGTCTGTTGTGGCCTGTTCTGAGTCTAAAGATTATGTATTGTTGTTTTCGTGTTAAATTGTAATAGCCGTCGTCTTTAATGTAGTGAGGGTGTGTGACAGACCACATTTGCGTTTGTTTGTTTTTAATTATTCTTTTTATTTCTTTTGGGTGTAGCGAAATTTCCGGTTGTGGTTTCTTTCCCCCAATTTTTGCCAGCTGGTCTGCGATCTCGTTACCCTGGATCTGGCAGTGGCCCGGGATCCACTGCAGCACAATTCTGCTGCAGGTATTTTTTAGCCTCTCTAGTGCTGTCATAAGTGTTTGAATATATAATCTTAACTAAACTTGACATCTTCTTCACTAGCATATTCACTAATTCACTTATTGAATTGACTTATTACTTATTATTTACTTGCCTCCATTCCTGTTTTACTATTTTAAAAATATTTTCTCTCTGATTTCAATCACTTTTAGCTTTTAATTTTTTATTAATATTTAAAAATTATTTAGATCTAGATCTGAGTGTTCAATGTAGAGCAGATCAGTATTTCTAGATGAAGGCCTACCATTTTTAAATTAAATAATTAGGCCTAATTCAATTGTTTAGGCCTATCTCTTTTTTTGCTCGGATTATATGCCTAGATTTTATTTACTAATATTTAGGATTTTATTTAGGCCTAACAACTTAGTAAATTTTAGAATAACTTCTATCACAGTCCAGTCAGACAGTTTTACTAGTTTTAGTTTTATTAATATTCAGTAGGGGCATAAGCATAAACATTAAAAAATATTTATTTTGTACTGGTGTAATGTGATGAGCTTGTCTTCATTTTAAATTTATTATTGATATTGTATACACTGGCTTGAATATATGATCATTAAAATGAGTAGGCTATATAATATATATTATGGTCTTGGCCTATTTAATGACTAAATCAGTATGACTATTATGAGTAAATTGAGTAGGCTAAATAAATGAACCAGACTCTGAAAAGGCCTTAAACATATAATCAAGCATGGTGTTATTAATTTTATATTATAAAAACCTGATTTTGTGGGTTTTGTATGACTTCTCTTAAAGTTGGACATATTTTTAAAAAAATAGCCATATGTAAATTTTTGGTAACCAAAAGTTAATAAATGAAAAGCCAAAATAATTTGGCACTTATGCTATTTTCAAATTGTGATGTCGATCACAATTTAAAAATAGGAATCAGGAATAGTATTCAATGGTCTAAAAAAGTAGAGCTTACAACTGCTAACCCTGATAGGCAAAAACTGAACTATTTATATATAACTAAAAAAATTTCTTTTCAAAACTTCCTCAGCTTAACAGAGTCAAAGAATGGAATCTCTAGATGTCAATGAAAGTGTGGATTTTGATTTCTTTGAAACACCCCGAAGCCCACTGAAAGAAGATGTTGGTAAAACAGAAGCAAAGCCACCCGTCCGCCCTAAATCAGCACAGCCAAAACCCTCTCCCAGTAATTTAAGTAAAGACAATATTAAAGAATCTAGAACTGTCCATGACCAGTCAGATTCTGATAGAGACTATTCTAGTGACTCTGTAGTTTCAGATGATGATGATGAAAGTGTATCACATGGTCAGGTCAGTGGCAGAAAAAGTCGATCGTCTAAATCCTCTGTTAGTGTATCAAGCCATTCAGACCACTACAACTCATCAGATAGTGAAAGTAGCAGGTCACATTCTGAGCTAGCTACACAGAGTCCAGCCAGGTCAAAAAGTGGTCGCTCTCCTAGCTCCGGGTCTGAAAGTGATGAAAGGCCTAGTAATCCCGTAGCTAAAGGGGGAAGGCACTCATTACTTAAAAAAGAAACACACGCTGAAGTTAAAAGTGAGGATAGCAGTAGCTCATCTTCTGAAGGTGAAGAGAGAGCACGCACAAAAAATAAAAAGCAAAAACAATGTGAAGATGATGGGGATCGGGTTCGAAGTAAAAAAACTACAAAACAGGGTTCCAGGGCTCTAGCATGGAGCGAGGGATCCATCCAGAAACATAAATCTCCCAGATTAAACCAAGAACGTCCAAAGACAGCTAAAAATAGAAGCAGAGCGTCAACTAGGGAAGCCAAATTTTTAGTGCCGGAGTCTGTGTCTGATAGTCTTTCAGAAAGTGATATGACGGACGTTTCGCCAATAGAGTCTCCTAGAAATGGCACAGCAGTGAGACCAAAGCAGCAGAGTATCAGGGTAAATATTGGCGCCGCAGGGGATAGCCACACCAAGAATCCGCAGTATAAAGCGGAGCTAGATCTGAAAGAACTGTTGGACGCTGACGATCCAGATCGGCAGATGAGTAGCTATGACCTGAACATTTTAATGACAGCCGTCAGCGAGCTTGAGAAACAAAAGCGACTGGCGGCTAATTCTCGCAGGGTGATGTTTGCCCCTATAGGATTAAAACGGGCAGAAAAGGCCAACTATACCTTCGATGACAACAAAGCTAGAGACATTGAACGAGAAAACAGTCGTTTGCTAAAGGAAATTGTAAGACGTGTCAGCGATGGTGACCAAAGGAAATCCTATGTTAGAAGACCCATCACACAGAAACTCACACCCTCAGCCATAAATAGAGAGAAAGAAATCAGGAGAATTGAAGCAGATAATTTGGTAAGTTTTGTACACTTTGTTCATAGGAGAGCTGTTTTTGTTTAGACAATGTTAGGTTACTTGGTTAGTTATTAACTTTGACACTGGTCTAAAGCATTACATTTTATTAGTCATTGGTCTGTTTCAGGCTTTAAGGATGTACTGAAACTAAGATATATTTCTGATTTTTTGTATTTTTTACTCCTCAATTAGTTTTTTATCAATAATATATAAGAAAATCTTAACACAGCAGCAATTTTTACTCTTGCTTATTTTTCTTTTGAGTTAGACGTCCATATCAAACCTTACCAACACAGATGTGTGTTGTGAGAGTGATACAGAAAACACAATTACTTAGTCTGAAATACAAAACAAACCAAGTTAATTTTACCCAAGGCTTTTTAAAAAAAGATATGAAAATGAAAGTAGACAGAGAATGAAATATTTTGTCTGAGTCTGGGATTGTAGCTGTGTGTATGTAAGGCACTAAAGATCTGGCATGTTTGTATGTGGTAGTTGCTGCTTGTTAAAGTCTGTTTATAGCTGGATGTAGCTGACTAACAGTGACTAAAGCTGGTTGTAGTTGTCTATAGCTAAACTGACTATCTTCAGCTGGATGTAGCTGTCTATAGCTGGGTGTAGCTGACTATAGCTAAATTGACTATCTTCAGCGGATGTAGCTGTCTATAGCTGTTTGCAGAAGCTCCAACCTAGCAGTAGCTGTTAGTGTACTCATGCTGTGAAGTAATCAATTCTTGTTATTGATTCCTAACACTTGCTAGATTAGAGAAACACTACTTGAACTTTTGAAGTTGTCATGTGATCTTTTTTTTAAAACTTTTGCTTGCAAATAGAATCAAATGTATGTGTTTGTTATGGGGGAGCTATACATTTTTATTCAGCTCTTTATCAGCCAAGGTAGATTTTATCATGGTGCATGCTGGGTCTGTTATTAAGACAATGAAGGGGATGTACTCATGAAACAAGCCAGCCCTCTATCTATCATTGCTTTTTAGTGGTGCTGACCACTAGGATAGGATTGGACTACTAGGATGGGATGGGAGGGACCGCTAGGATGGGATGGGAAGGACCATTTGGATAAGATGTGAAGGACCACTAGAATGGGATGGGAGGGACCACTAGGATAGGATGGGAGGGACCACTAGGATGGGATGGACCATTTGGATAAGATGTGAGGGACCACTAGGATGGGATGGGAGGGACCACTAGGATGGGATGGGAGGGACCACTAGGATAGGATGGGAGGGACCACTAGGATGGGATGGGAGGGACCACTAGGATGGGATGGGAGGGACCACTAGGATAGGATGGGAGGGACCACTAGGATGGGATGGGAGGGACCACTAGGATGGGATGGGAGGGACCACTAGGATGGGATGGGGACAACTGGGATGGGAGGGACCACTAGGATAGGAGAAGAGTGTTTGCTAGAATGAACCACTTTTGTAAAAGGGACCTATAAGACGGGGTGGGGGGTGGGGGCACTGGGATGGAGATATAAATGAGAGAGACCATTAGGTTGTACGGACCCACAAAGATGGTGAGAATAAAACCCTGCCAACCCCACACCACCACCACTCCAGTTATCAGAAGCTAATGGCAGCAAACATGCATGGTTAGACTGAGATCAGTGACAGACACTCGTGGGGATTTATCCTGCTCTACACCTGATAGCACTGAGACTGCTGAGTTCTGATGCCATTGAAACCGTTCAAGCATGAAGAATTGATTGCCTTATGTTTCCTCAAGTGTTAGCTGTAGAGGATCTGCTTTCAAAACTATGTGCTGTCTCCAAGCACTGAACAAAAATAGTTTTTAAAAAATCTATATTTAGACTGGAGATAGTTCAGAAAATATATCTGTATTGATTAAAAGTTATGTGAAGGATTGGTTTCACCATGCTTTAAAATTTCATTTGGTTGTTTTGATTAGTGTGCACTTTGTGATTGGTTAATATCATATCAATCACATGGCAACTAAGTTCAAAAAGTGTTTTCTAAATACCAAAAAATTCTTGTCAGCTATTTTTTTTTCTATGGTTGTCATCAAGCTCCTAACCAATGATGCTTGTAAATGTTCCTATTGTTCTCTAGTCAATAAAGTATAAAAGAAAGTATCAAGTGGTTTTTATTGATCAGAGGCTGTACTGCAATACTTGCCCTGTGGAACATGGCGATCAATTATGTAGACGTCACTGTAAGCCTTTTGTCAGGGCCTCGTTGACATGAAATATTCATCCCCCCAATTTGTCTTAGGTTTGGTGAGAGTAAGTGTAGGCTGTACTGCTGTTGTGATAGGATCAGTGCAATTATTCCAGTAGATCATATCAATTATCTGGTAACCTAGCAACCCATCAGCTTGGTGTAAGCAAGGGCAATTAAAGCTTGAGGAATCACATTTACAAAAATCAATATGAGAGTAAATAGCATGGTATGATGGAGAATGTTGCTATGGAACTGGTCTGAGTGTTGTGTTAAATGTTTTTTGTAAGTCAGTGTGGTAGCTGAATTACAGGTTGTAACTCTAGGGTGGTGGGTGAGTTTATCAGTTTGTGACTTGAAGTTGTGGGGGGGGGGGGGGGGGGGGGGTCATTTGAAAAATTGTTTTTTTTGAGGGAGTTTGGATGATGCACATAGTAGGCCTATACAACACAAAAACAGGACATATATTAGCCACCATTCTACCCCATATAACTTTCTTCAACAGTTTCATAGACAACTACATCTTGTTTGGAAAACCCCCATCCTCTCTCCCCTCCCCCAGGTAACAATATTCACACAAGTTGTCATGTTATCTTGAGTGACAAGAGCATTTGTTTTTGTCACATACAAATTCAGTGGCCACAAATCCCTCTGTTATCACATAACACATGATCTCACACAATTAACTCCATAGGTGTCAGCATAGATTTACCTGGATTTGATTGCCATTCATAAACTTAAGATAACATAATCATGCTTTTGTGATATAATGGGTATAGGGCATTGGCATGGTGACAGGGGAAGTAAATATAAAATTTTGTGACTTCATTCTTTGTCTGCTAGCCATTCTTTAGATAAATCAATACAACTGGAAATATACTAGACCCTGTTCAATCAATTCTAAAGCTTTTCAGTTAAGTCTATTGACACAATGATTTGTTTTACTAGCTGTAGCCTATACAAACCTCACAGATATAAACAGAGGTTTTTATTGTATGATATTGGTCTATTAGAATGTTGTGGCCTGTAGAACACCTTCATACTTTGTTAGTAAACACAGAGGTTCAGCTAATCATTGTCCTTTTTCTACTAGTTAACCCTTGTCAGTCCGTATCAGATTATTCAATTAGAATGTTGAGGCCTTTAAGACTTTAGTAAACAGTTCAGCTTAATCATTGTCCTTGTTTTACTAGTTAACCCTTGACAGTCCACTGAAGGGGTTTTCTCGGGCAGAGAATATAATTTTAAGCTGGAAAGGAGTTAATTAATGCAATTGTTTTTATGAATAAAAATCTCTTTAATTATTACTTAAAGTAGGGATCTTCTACTCCCAGGGGAGCATAGCCCATTTACAACATCCTTCCATGCTTTTCTGTCTTTTGCTATTTTTTCCATAATACTCCAACTTGTTCCAATTATTTTCTTGTTTTTTTCAATTTCTCTATGCCAGGTGTATTTGGGTCTCCATCTTTTTATTGATCCTTGTAGACTCTATGATATACTTGGTCTGATAGTACTCGGTGTAGGTTTGACCAATGTATGACCTCCATCTCTTTTGTGACCCCTGGGAAGCATAGGGCTGCATCCATCTCCACTAGATCAGTAAACAATAAAATCCACTGTCCTCGTGACTGATTTTACCATAGCATGTTATGTATTAATCTTTATGTATCTCCTATCCTCCCCCCTCCCCAAGGCATTTCTGAAGAGGTTGAAACAAGTGAAGCCAACCAAGGCCATCTGCAGGGAAAATCAGCTCAAGGAGTACCACAGCACTCTACTGCACGGCATACCCATCTCCTCCCTGCACCCCCCTCCCCGGGCTGGACACCGGTCAGTCATGGATGACTCAGCCAGCTCCATGACCAGCATACAGAGGTAAACAAAACTATTTTTAAATATTACCAAGGTAGCACAATGTAACTTACAATCAAATGTTACCAATGTAACACAACGCCATGAAATCAAATGTTACTTGTGTGGACAGAATTATTGACAGAAATGAGACATTACTCACTAGTGTCAGTCACATAGAGCTTCACATCTGCTAACCTGAAAGACTGGAGTTTAAAGATCCCAGGCTCAAGTCTGTATGGTGTCCCTGCTTCTACCTAGTTCTGATGGGTACCATGTTAGGGAAACTAAGTTGGCTGGGCAAAGTGCTGACCCGAGTTCATTGAAACTGATTAACTCTACTTCATCTGCCCCATGTTTCTTGGGCACAAATGGGAAAAGAATCAACCCACCCCTCCCTGTATTGTATCCTTACACATGGGCTAGCCTTGTACACCCATCTCCCCCCCCCCCCCCCCCCCCCAATGTGTAAACTCTAAACTATATAGTCAAGCCCATAGTTGTAAAGTACATTGTGTTTATTTATGTTGTAAGACAAAATATTTTGTTACAGCGCCACCTCCACAGTGAGGTCACTGTCCAGCACACGCTCTGGGAGTTCCAGGATGAGCAGCAGACCCAGCAGTGCCAAACGGGCAGGAAGTAGCAGCCAGTACTTCTCTAGGAGGCCTGAGTGGTCAGACAGGTGGTGATCAGCAGGCAGGGTGTAATTATAGGTGGTGATCAGCAGGCAGGGTGTTATTGACAGGTGGTGATCAGCAGGCAGGGTGTTATTGACAGGTGGTGATCAGCAGGCAGGGTGTTATTGACAGGTGGTGATCAGCAGGCAGGGTGTAATTGACAGGTGGTGATCTTCAGGCAGGGTGTAATTTTCACAACCATGGTGATTGGCAGGCAGGGTATAATTGTCTCACAGGGGTGATCAAAAGGCAGGGTGTTATTGACAGGTGGTGCTTGGCAGGCAGGGTGTTATTGACAGGTGGTGCTTGGCAGGCAGGGTATAATTGTCTCACAGGTGGTGATCAAAAGGCAGGGTGTTATTGACAGGTGGTGATTGGCAGGCAGGGTGTTATTGTCTGACAGTTGGGGAACACCTGTATAATGTATGTGGTGAGAATAATCATCTTAATGGTGAGACAGGCTATGGTGACTTGTTTTACCGTTGCTTTGTACAGCTTGCATGATCAAAGTTGTGATATTAATAGATGTTTATACTTTCAACTTGTAGCCATGAATGTAATTAACGCCCATCCACAAATGTATTAGTTCAACTCTTTAAACAATTATTGTATTTTGTTTTGTAAAACCAAAAAAAAAAACAACGTGTGTGTAAAAATGTGTAATACTTGGACTATGGTAATTTTAAAATGTGTTTAAAAAAATAAATGAGAGTATCTTGTCTTTACTTAAATGTTATTGTGTTTGTTAAACAAAAATATGACAATATTAAGATAAATATTTGTTGAACTTAAATGTTGATACGCCTTTCTTGTCTCACATTCCATTAGTATATTATTTGTCTAAATGGACTTTGTTGTATAGCTGTTAAACTGAGGGTTATTTCATTGTTGTTTAGTTCACAACCAAAGTTATGTGAATTCTGGTTTAATTTATTTTTGCACATTTCCCAACATTTACTTTTCCTTGATTTTGTAACATCTTTCTGCATCATTATATTATTCTTTAATATATTTTTTTGTTGTAAAAAAGTTAAATAATTAAATTGTTGTTCTTTAATCGTAGTTTTATTATAAAATTGCTAAATACTATAATTAATTTATTGGAAAAGCTGAAGAGTTTCAAATTTTTCATGTTATATCACTTCTAATCAACTCCTCTTAGATTTGATGCTAGAATTTTTCAGTAGGTGTAAATGTAAAAGGGACGGAGTGACCTCTCGGTAGAGAGCTAGACTGCTAACCTGTAAGTCTGGAGTTTGAATCCGGGTTCAAATCAATAGATCATCCCTGAGTCCACCCTGCTGACCACACTTTACCTTCATATTCCCTAACTGCCCACCAAAATATACCAGTTTTGATAGAATTGCAGAAGTAGTGGCTATTTATTACTGAAGCAGAAAGTTTTCTTGTTCAACTAAAAAATTATCAATTATTTACAGTTGTGACTACTCTAACTACAGAACACTATCAGTGAAATAATAAACCGGGAGTGATCTCCCCTAAACTTTCACAAATATTCTTAAATAAAACAACGGGATGGCAACTCGGGATATAGACACTTTATAAATTCACATGCATTTTTTGAGAAATCTGAAATTTGATACAATACTTGTACATGAAATTTCATCAACCTAGTTGTAACGGTACTCAAGTTATCATGTTCACAGACACACACACACACACACAGACGTTCAGACAAAATTGCAAAACTATGTTTTTCAGACTCACGATTACAATACTTCCTCTATACTTCATATACGAGAAAGTAAAAATGACAAAAAGTTAAAAGATTATTTTTTAAGTAAGGAATTTTAAACATTCATAATTAATTCTTTATTGGCTAATTCTAAATATCATATCAACTTGGCTTCTGTGATTTTCCCTTTTTTTTACTCTTGTCTTTTTTAGCTACATCTGACTTCAATTTGGTCTCTTCAGAAGTTTGTTTTGTTTCGGTGGAGCTGATCCTTGCTTTTTTATTATCCACAAAACTCCAGGAAGAAGAGTTGGCATCATCCTGTTATGAGCAAAAACAAATAGATACAAGAATTAGTGATTTTTTTTTTTGTGCTTATATTGTATATTCTTACACACATATTAATTATTTCTTTCTTAAATTTCCTTTAAAAACTTGATCTTTAGAAGAATTATAAGTTTTAAAGTATCATAAACTACAGGTCACTAAGGTGTTGAGTTTAGACAAAGAATGATCATTGTGCCTAATTTTTATTTTACTTTTAAAAAAACATCACTAATCTATTTATATTTAAACATTCAGCAAGTATGTAGATGCAACTTTAAAATACGGAAAATATTAAAGTATTAAAAAAAAAATTAATAATTAATACATCAAATGATTCGTTTGGTTAGAAGCCTTTGTCAGTATGAAGAAAAGAAACGAAAATTTACAATTTTTCTTATTAAAATTAAAAGGCCAAATTTTGTTACAGTTAAAGTGATAATGTAGCTAGATGGGTTGAAGGAGGTTAAAAAAAAATAGAAACAAATTTAAGTTTATTTGGTTATTGTTCTTGCAATAAATTGTGAGAAATAATAATTAATATCCTGATAAAATGCTTAAGGTTAACTAAAGGAACAGCTCAAAGTTTTCTGGTCAAATAAGAAAACTGCTTAGAGTTTTAAAATTCATTTATTTTATCCTACCTTGATTTGAACATTAGAACTGTTCAAAATTTCCTCCCTGATTTTGTCCGAGGCCTCCCACAGTGGTTTGTACAACTTTTTCATCAACTGTTTGGCTTTCTCCTCAGGTATCCCAAGCTCACCTAACCAAGATTTTTAAAACATTAGAAAACTACAACTTACATAATTTCATTAGAGATTTAGATAAAACTATATTAAAACATTAGAAAACTACAACTCACATAATTTCATTAGAGATTTAGATAAAACTATATTAAAACATTAGAAAACTACAACTTACATAATTTCATTAGAGATTTAGATAAAACTATATTAAACATTAGAAAACTACAACTTACATAATTTCATTAGAGATTTGGATAAAACTATATTAAACATTAGAAAACTACAACACACATAATTTCATTAGAGATTTAGATAAAACTATATTAAAACATCAGAAAACTACAACACAAATAATTTCATTAGAGATTTAGATAAAACTATATTAAAACTTTAGAAAACTACAACACACATAATTTCATTAGATTTAGATAAAACTATATTAAAACATCATAAAACTAAAACTTACATAATTTTATTAGAGATTTGGATAAAACTATATTAAAACCTTAGAAAACTACAACTTACATAATTTCATTATAGATTTAGATAAAACTATATTAAACATTAGAAAACTACAACTTACATAATTTCATTAGAGATTTGGATAAAACTATATTAAACATTAGAAAACTACAACACACATAATTTCATTAGAGATTTAGATAAAACTATATTAAAACATCAGAAAACTACAACACACATAATTTCATTAGAGATTTAGATAAAACTATATTAAAACTTTAGAAAACTACAACACACATAATTTCATTAGATTTAGATAAAACTATATTAAAACATCATAAAACTAAAACTTACATAATTTCATTATAGATTTAGATAAAACTATATTAAAACAATTGTAAACTACAACTTACATAATTTCATTATAGATTTAGATAAAACTATATTAAAACATTAGAAAACTACAACTCACATAATTTCATTAGAGATTTAGATAAAACTATATTAAAACATTAGAAAACTACAACACACATAATTTCATTAGAGAATTAGATAAAACTATATTAAAACATTAGAAAACTACAACTCACATAATTTCATTAGAGATTTAGATAAAACTATATTAAAACATTAGAAAACTACAACACACATAATTTCATTAGAGAATTAGATAAAACTATATTAAAACATTAGAAAACTACAACACACATAATTTCATTAGAGAATTAGATAAAACTATATTAAAACATTAGAAAACTACAACACACATAATTTCATTAGAGGATTGGATAAAACTATATTAAAACATTAGAAAACTACAACACACATAATTTCATTAGAGATTTAGATAAAACTATATTAAAACATCAGAAAACTACAACACACATAATTTCATTAGAGAATTAGATAAAATTATATAAAATTATTAGAATCTATAAAAGGCCTAAAAGAAGAGCAGACTGGAATCAAAGTCCTAGTGGCCTATGGCACCTAACATGTAGGCACATAATATTACAATTAGAAACAAAGAAGTTCCGTAGAAGTTTTTAATAATTACCAATACATTTTATAATTTAACCAATGCAATAAAATAGTTTTTATAAAGCTCAATACCTGCCGCGTCCAGCATAAATTTGTCATTTCTAGCAAATTCTCTGATTTTAGCTCGTGTTGACACCACTGTGTCCACAGCCTGGCAAAACTGTTGCTGGGATTCTGTCAAGTTTCCTGTCTAGGATTAACAAAATCTGTAGACACATCTGTTTATAGACACGGCTGTTCTACAGACACATCTGTTCATAGACACATCTTTTCTACAGACACATCTGTTCATAGACACATCTTTTCTACAGACACATCTGTTCATAGACACATCTTTTCTACAGACACATCTGTTCATAGACACATCTTTTCTACAGACACATCTGTTCATAGACACATCTTTTCTACATACACATCTTTTCATACACAAATATTTTCTACAGACACATCTGTTCATAGACACATCTTTTCTACAGACACATCTGTTCATAGACACATCTTTTCTACAGACACATCTGTTCATAGACACATCTGTTCATAGACACATCTTTTCATACACAAATATTTTCTACAGACACATCTGTTCATAGACACATCTTTTCTACAGACATCTTTATTCTTGTGGGACGGAGTGGTCTAGCGGTAGAGAGCTGGACTGCTAACCCATAAGTCTAGAGTTTGAATCCAGGTTCAAGTTAGTAGACCGTCCCTGAGTCCACCCAACTCTAATGGGTACCTAACTCACGTTAGGGAAAGTGAAGGCGGCTGGGCATAGTGCAGACCACACTATCTCTTCATATGCCTAGGTCACAGAAACAGGTGAACTCTACTTCACTTGCCCCATAGACCGTCAGGTTTGAAAGGGAAATTTTTTTTTTTTTAATCTTTATTCTTAGTTTATATTGTTCTTCTATTGTTGTTTTAGAATTTAAAATTATTACTAAAAATATGGTCCATTATCTATTTCTAGATATGTACAAGATTTTATACAAATTCTATAAGTTATCTGTCAATAGATATATAAAAGATCTTATATACAAATTTTATAAATCAGCTGTCGCCAGAGAGATACAAGATCCTTAATTCTCAGCACTGAAATTTACCTTAGCAGTGCCAATATCTAATCCCAGCTTTTTCAATAGACCACGGATAAAAACCTCAACAGCCACCACTGGTGCTATACAGCGTGCAGAAGTTTCCTAATGATCAGAAAATAACAATGACATTTGATTGTTAAAAATTTAACACGATACGCATTTAATATTTGCATTATAAAATACCAAAATAATGTTCCGTGAAAATTATTCTCATTAAAGATTATTTCATTTCAAAATCACACCATGATAGAACTACAATTATAAATTCAATAATGTTTATGTTAATGTGTGCATCTTCCATGAACTGGACATCAATTACTTGTTGTGATTTATCAATACAAAGTAATTATGGCAAAATATTTAACATAACCCCCATTCTGTGGGAATCAACAGTTGAACATATCCCCTCACAGAGTTTAACATACCCCCTCACTGAATCAACAGTTTAACATACCCCCTCACTGAATCAACAGTTGAACATACCCCCTCACTGAATCAACAGTTTAACATACCCCCTCACTGAATCAACAGTTTAACATATCCCCTCACAGAGTTTAACATACCCCCTCACTGAATCAACAGTTTAACATATCCCCTCACAGAGTTTAAGATATCCCCTCACTGAATCAACAGTTTAACATACCCCCACACTGCTATTGGCATCAGACTCCCCACCCAGGTACTGGTTGACCAGCTTGACCAGTCTCATCACGTGGGCCAAAGCTTGTGGTGTGTTGAAGTCATCAGCGAAGGCTTGGTGGACCAGTCTCCTAGTGTTGTGTAAACTGGGGACACACAATAAGACAGGTTATTTTTAGATGTTGATAATGTCAGTTCATGGTTGGTGGACCAGTCTCCTAGTGTTGTGTAAACTGGGGGCATATATTAAGTACTTTACTTTAAAATGACCAGGTAAAAGTTATAGTCCAAGAATCATTAATTTATTTTTAGCAGTTTGAAAGGACCAAAATACTGTCAAAGTAATACTGTAGAAGGATAAAGTAACTAATAAGAGTGATGAAGAAATCAAGAAGTCATAAAATTAAAGTGCTCAAAAGTGGTGTGACAATTAAAATAGAGAGAAGAAAAAGCAGTCAAATAATTAAAGTGGTCAAATGATTAAAGTGGTCAGACAATTAAAATAGTGAGATAATAAAGTAACCACATGATTACTCACTTCTCATAAAGCTCAGCCTCAGGTAAAGGTCTGCTGTTAATTTGGCCATCAACATACAACTTGCAGCGATCAACTAAACTGTTCAACGTAGTAACCACTGAAACAGCTTTCTGCATGCGCTCATCACTGAACTCTAATTCTGTTCAGAAAATTGAAATCAAGTTCAATTACTATATTAGATCTGTAAATAACAACCTTTGTTGTAATCTTTTTTGATAAAAATATTTGAGTTTTATGTAATCTTTTAAATCAGAAAATAAAAAAGTTCAATGGAATCTTTTAAATTAGAAAACAAAAAATAGAACATAAACAGTAAACAAAAGAATGAACACACTCACGCTTTCTGTAGTGACTCAACAGACACAACATTCTGAACTGATTAGAGCTGTACTGATCTAAAAGTTCTGGAATGGATATCACATTCTTCAGGGACTTGGACATTTTATCAGTTTGACCAGATAAAAATAGATGACCTGAGAGCAGATGAAATTAAAAAGTAGTTGAGCACTTTTAATTTATGTTTACTTTACCGAGTAGCAAAGGAATAAAATTTGTTTTCCTTAGTAATCAGTTTTTTTATCAGCAGTCAACATTATAATTATTGTCAGACTTTTGTGTACACTATGTGATGCTATACCTGTATGTGTCCAGTAATTGACCCACTGAGTGTTATTGTGGTATGCGCAAGACTGCGCAAGCTCATTTTCATGATGAGGGAATATTAAGTCCTGTCCACCAGAATGTAGGTCAAAGTTGGCACCAAATATATGGCTGAAAAGTTTTATTCACAGAAAACATAAAGTACATTCATTACATGATTATTTTCAATTAGTTTTTTAAATATTGATGAAAAGTCTTTTTTAATGCTTTATATTAAACATTTTGTTTATTTCCACTGCTAAGTTATTTTATAATTAAGTGTTCCTTTTTTCTACTTATTCATTGGTTAAAAAAGGTTTTTTACCTGGCCATAGCTGAACACTCAATATGCCAGCCAGGCCTGCCTTTTCCCCATGGAGATTCCCACCATGGCTCTCCTGGTTTGCTCCCCTTCCACAAGGCAAAATCTTGGCTAGTGTGTTTTTCTGAGTTGATCTCTATAAATAGACACCTATAGGTAATGCATAACATAAAAAATTCTTTCAATAACTCTTTGACTAGAAAATAAATTTGCTCACCCCCCTTGTTTAAAGATAAGTTATTTAACTTTGCAGCAACCTACCCACTCCCTGATCAGTCTGGTTAGAAAAAACTCCGTAGCGGCCGTATTTATTGACATCAAAATACACACTGCCTATTTCAAGAATAAAAAAATTAATACACTAAATTACTTTAAAATCTAAAAATATTCTTACAGATATGCTATGCTCTTGATTTTAAGATCATATATAATTCTAAAAACCTGCTTTTGGACTATATGCAATCTAATTTTTCAATAACAAAAAAAGCTGATCAACAGATGAAAGGATAGTATGGACAGCGCTATGCCCTGCTATCTTTACATTCCCTAACATCAGTCAGGTACCCATCATAGCTGGGTGAACTCATGGGATGTCCCACAGACTCTAGCTCTGGATCTTAACTCAAGACTTTCTGGGTAGCAGTCATATGCTCTACCACTTGACCATGCCATTCCATATTTCTCTTCTTTAATAAACAATAAATCAAGAGCTGATGCATGTGTGTAATAAAAAAAACAACAATTGGCCTTCTTTTTTCACTCATAAATGTGATTATGACAAACCTATTCCTCTAAACCACTTTCTATCTAACCTCACTGGCTGATTAATAAAAAAAACAACTTACCATCACTGACTCTATATGCCAATCCCTTCTTCTCTATTGCGGCAATGAAGTTTATAATAGGAGCAATGTGTTCAGTCACCCTGGTTACCATGCTTGGAGCTAGCACATTTAGGCTTGACATGCTGGCAAAGAATTCTGATTCAAACCTCTTGGTGAGTTTGGACATGGCTTCTCCTGTCTAAAAAACATAGGTTTGGGGTTTTAAAAAAATAGAAACAAAAGAATCATCTTTTTAAGATTATTACATCAAAAGCAATAGATATTACAGCTGAGTTTAAATATGCATTACACAAATTATATATATATAGCTTCATAGTCTAAGACCACTGGAAACCCAAGCACAAAGCATGGGCAGTAAGTTGAGAAGAGCCTGGTCTTGCCCATGTATCAGGCCTGCTCTCTCCATACAGCGGATGGACCCAAGGGACAGGATGTTACCTGTACAGCTTGGAATCAGCAGTGTCGCAGAAACTGCTGATAGAAAACCTGAATTGCTAATCCTATCACCTAAGGAGCTGGTCTCCAGTTTTTTTCATGAGTTTTCTCTCCTAGATGAGTTGCTGTCCCCAGCAAACTCGACTCATCTGCCCAAGGGTTCAAACATGGGACTTCTGGGTTAGCAACCATGTGCTTGCCCTCATGACTTCAGTGTACAATACATTCTACAATAGTAATAGCCAAATACAATAGTGAATGAAGAATACCTCAAGTGATTTTTTTATAATTTTGTCATCAATATCAGTCACTCCCATGACGAGGATGGTTTCAATGTGAAAAAAATCCTCCATAATTCTGCGAATAATATCTTGACGTACATATGAACTTGCATGTCCAATATGTGAACTGTCATAGACTGTTGGACCACAGGCATACCTGAATATTCACAATATCGAATAATTTGGAATTTCTTTTCAGAATTTAATGGTAGGAAATGAATATAATATGACACTTTAAATAATAAAATATTCTAATTTGCAAACTTTATTATTTATATTATGGAACAAAATACATGTTTTAATTTCCAAACCGGTTCCAATTTTACATAAATATAAACTATAAATATAATGAATTATTTTAATTAGTGAATACATTTAAAATTATTAGAGGAATAACTGACCACTGAACTAGCCTTTCTTGGCGTAGAACAAGAGGCACTTTATCCTTAACAACAGGATGGTAAATTTTAATCCCTGTGTCAAATCCTTGAGGTTGACTCCAGCTTTTTAAATTTGTTGAGTGAGAAATAAAAGCTTTGGAGACAGGGAAATCATTAGCAGGTAACAAGTGTCTGAATGTAGAGCTTGCCCAGGGAATTCCACAATTAATGGTGGACTGTAGATATTTGTACCTCGACCATGTGTGGCTAAGTCTCGCTAGTTTTGGTGTCATTGTTGTCTTCAGTATGAGACATCCACAAAAACTACACTGCATTTCTATGTACCCTTACAGAAACACACATCCTTGTATCTGCTGAATAAATGACATTTTTTTTTTATTAGTTAAATTAAATATAACTATGAATTAAAAAAAAAATAATGCTAAAAACTTGCCTTCAAATTATAGTACTGTATTAAGAAAGAAATATATAGATCTAGGGAAAGTTGTATTCCTTTGTATGTTTATGCCCAGCTCAACAGAGTTTGTATATTTGTATGAGACACATAATTGGCAAAACAAATTGTAGGAACTGCTTAGATGATGACAGCAAAAAGTATATCTTAATCTTAATTCTCTCAAACTAAAGCTAATTTCAAGCTAATTAACGAGAGCTGTAGATCTAGTATAGAATTAGATGGATTTCTCCAAATGATAGTAGAATCTTCCAGGAAAGCAAAAAGATATACCAAAAAGTACGCTTGATGATTAGTATACTTAAGCCCTATACAAGCATGCATGCTATGCAGAGGTGAACCTTAATTAGTAACATAATTACCACATTTGAAAATATATAACCTTTGTCAGCATAATATAGATCTAATACCACTCAGTTTTATTGAATGGAATAGGCCTAGATAATTAAAATATATTAATTAAAATAGTTAGGGCCTACACTAAAAAAAAGTGGAGTATTTGAGTATTGGTATTACTAGATTCTACCATGTCTGACAATAGATTCTTCTGAAAATAGGTGTTAGGTTGTTACTTGTTAGTAACTTGTTAGTAGTAGATACGTAATTTCCAAGTTCAATTTTGTGGTCAGAAATTATTAGGGTTAGGGCTAAAATTAAAGTAAAACACTAATAATAAGTTAATAACGTAATAGTAATACTAATAGACATGGGCCTAACTGTTCAACACCCCTTTTTTAAGGCCCGGACAAATACTAAATAGGTATATTTCCCCTTTCAGAGCTAATAATAATAATTAATAAATAGGCCCGGTCCGATAATTTTTTTGATGTATGGAGGGGGGGGGGGTGACACCAGACTTCACCAGAGGTACCAGCCCGGCGGCAACCGGTCTACTACTCCGCCACTGCCAGGGCCTAATTGTAATAATTGATCTTAGGTTACTGAATAAATGTAGATCTAGATATAGATCTACTTTTTAATCCTGGAAACTGATTTATCATTTTACTCTTCTTTATACCTAGTTAACCTAGTCCATAAATGACTTAAATGTTGTTTTAGTTTCTGTTCTCCTTTAAAGGAAGGTAAGCTACTCAAATTGTATAAATAATTCGTCTTTAGAGTTATCCCAAACAACCACATAGTAAATGTATAATTCCCTTCCTACCCCGTCCCCACCGCCCACCTCCGACCTAGTCCCAAATCGGCGAACTCTAAGCTAGCTACCAAAGAGTTATTTTTAAAAATTCGCTTAGCCAAAACACGAATGGATTCTCCGCATACGGAACAATTTGACTAATAAAATGATATACTATTAATCTTAAAAGCATAATTTGCTGATAAATATTCACGAACTTGCAATAAAAATTATTTTAAAAATATTCTTTAACATATTGATTATATTTTTTGCAAGAGTTTTTTTTAGTTAGGCTACTAATTATTTTAAAATTCTCCAAATTAACTTAGCTTTTAAAAAGTTTCACTGACGGAACAGAACGATTCTAAGAGACACAATTTGATGAGAAAACCGATTTCATTGTTTACAAATGGTGATCAATTTTAATTCATGAGATAATTTTAATCCATCGCTCTTAATATTTTCATTTTAAAACTGGCTGCAATGGTCAATAACGCAGCAGTAGAGGCCATCTGCTCTGCGACGTATTTATCAAATTACCTCGACACGATGGAGACATTGCCGGACGATCTCCAGAGGAACATTTCTCAAATGAGGGAGTTGCACATCAGAAGCAAAGGTTGGCAAAATACCTTTTTAATAATTTGAACAATTAATCTTCATTCTAGGTTCTAGATCTACACATAGTTATTTTCAATTATTTCAGTATGACATTAAAAATCATTAAAATAGTACTGACATTTAGGAAAACTGAAAATAGCAGGTTAAGGTTGTGGGAAATTATTCAGAATTGTGAGTTTCAAACTTTATTTCATTTATTCATTCATCAGTTTGATGACATATAGATATAGATCTAGATCTATCACAAACTATCACTTACTAATTACTTAACTCAAAACTCTTGTCTTATGTTAACTTAAGGGTTTCAAACTTATAAACGTTAGGCTAACTACTAAAATTTTAAATAACTAGTTGGAATTCTAGATCTAGTGTCTAGATCTTCTATGTACTACAAGTGGATGCCAGGTGATAATTAATTAGGCATTTAGGTCTACGAAGTACTTTTAAGTTTTAGTGTTAGCCCTATGGAAAAAATTTAATTCTAACTTAATTTAAACTTAAGTAAGAATTGTGATGGTTATTTTATTCTGTGGAAATATGCTAGCCAGTTAATCTTAGTGTAGTAAGCTCCGGTTTTCAGCTGTGTAGGTCTACTTATTTATTATTTACTGATATTTAAGGTTATGCAGATGTTTTTCGTTTTCCATCTTTATACACTACATTTGTTAGTTTGACTATGGAATAACTATGTTTTTTCTAAATGTGCAGGCAGAACTAAAATCATATTGATGGGTTTTTTACCTATATCATTGCCACTAGTCTATTAAGATTAGTCAGAAATACCACCAAAAAAAAGATTAATAAGAATTTTTATAGTCCCTATTCTTTTTAGAAATTCTCTATATTATGATCAAGTAGGTGCAATATCAGTCTTAGTTACCGATATGTTTTTTTTTTGGTTTACAAATTATTTGAGATTTACAGGTGAAAATTGTTTAAATCATTGGGAGTAGGACGTAACTCTCATGTCAGTTTTCATCAATTACCACTCACCCAAAAAAGTGCCATTACCCCCTGTTGATTGCTAATTATCCCTAAACTTTAATAAAAGGTTGGAGATAGATTTAGGTGATTTGGTTATTTATAATTTATCTGCCCATTTCAGACATTTAAAAAAAAGTATCTCACTTTATAACTTTATAAATATCATATATAAAACCATTTATAAAAGGTATTCTTAAGGGGGGGGGGTAATATCCTTGACCCTAAATATTTGTTTCAAGTATCAAACTTTTTAGTTTTTGAGCTCTACATTTTAACTGTTTTGTTTTGTTATTTCTGATCTTTATGCATGAGAGCTAGTTTTTGTGCTTTGTTCAAGCATTTATGTTTATTTTTGTACATCATTTAGCAATTTTGGAAGAAATAAAAAATCTACGAAATGCTGCTATGAAAGAGAGTGGATCGTCAAAAAAGTCTTGCCTGGCCTTACAAAGAGCACTGATTCACTGTCAGGAGATTGGAGATGAAAAGATTGCCCTCGTCCAGCTGATCACAGATTTAATAGAAAACCGCTCACGACAGCTAGATCAGGACAGAGAGCACTTGGGTCAGTTCTTTTCTTTTATCTTTTTTTATGAGTTTTGAACTATTAGTATACTTTGGTTATATGAGGTGCATTGTGATTATTGTTGTTGTTGATATCTTTTAATTTGTTACTGTAATATATTAGGCTTTAATATAGAATTTCTTATTGTATATGATGGATACTAAAAACCTGTCTTTATAAAAAAAAAGTAGCTGGTTGTATGAGTTATAGTTTAGGTCATGTTTATATTGTGTTCTACCTGAAATACTGAAATACCTGTATAATCCTGGTTGAATTTTAATGGATCATAAATTTATGTTCCTGTTGTTTAGATCCTGGGTCTACGAAAGAGCCAGAGCCTGAAGAAATCGTCATTCCTGTAGTAAAGAAAGAAACAAAAGCAGAGCCTGAAAAGAATGAGAAAAATAATTCAACTAAGCGTCAAAGGAGAACAAAAGCAGAAGTTAACGAGGAAGATACTAAAGTGAGCGTGAGTAGACTTTTTTTTTTTTTTGCAATACAGCAGCTAAAAATTCTACCTCTATAACATGATCTCTTTTATGTTGAAATTATGCTTGTGGTAATGTTGAATATTCTGTTTTAGGAGGAAAAAGATAAAGCGCCTAAGAAGAAAAAGAAGCGGAAAGTTGCGAAGAAAGAGGCCAACGGCGATGACTCCCCACTAGACTTCCAAATAGACCCCAATGAGCCAACGTATTGCTCCTGTAATAACATTTCTTATGGAGAAATGATAGGGTGTGATAACGAAAAGTGTGTTATAGAATGGTATCACTTTGGCTGTGTTGGACTGCGCACAAAACCCAAGGGAAAATGGTACTGCCCAGAATGTAGGGGAGACAAATCAAATGTCAAAAGACCAGACAAATAAAGGAAAAAAAAACAATATCTGTAGGTTTTTATGTTTGTAAAAAAGAATGCAATGCAGACTTGAGGATTTGCAGCAAGTCACTGAAGTATCGGAGGATCCTGCGTATTATTTTACTGGATAATTTATGAAGGGAGATGAGCAATAAGTAACATTCACTTTAAGAAATGTGTATTTCCCTTAAATGAGACGGTATCTTAATATTATTTTAAACCTAATAAAATTTACGAATTCAGGACCAATCCATTATTTTGTAATTCTTTGCATTAATTCTCGCAGCTTATGACAACAGAACAAGGTTTGCTGATGTACTGTAACTATTGAATAATTTGCATTTATACATTGTTTAATCACATAAGTTATTTACTTCAGGGCGGTAATCTTCTTCCTCCACCTTACTCCCAACATTTTGTTACTGAATTAATTTACTATTGAATTAGACATAAAGGACTACTTTGTTATTGTGATATAGAGAATATTCAGTGAAGGATATTGCTGCCTAGGGTAAGGCACCCAGTCAAAGCAGTGAATCTCAAGAGGCTGACTGATAACACGTTTTCTTTTAATCAACTCAGTTTTTAACATTTTCACCTGAATCAGTTTCCAAGTAAAATAAAAGGTTTTTTTTTTTATATTTTATAAACCATTTTTTAAAAACAGCTGGGTGGTTTAAAAATACAAAGATTTTTATTTGGTGTAATATAGGCTTCTTATACACATGATGTCAAGTTTGACGTGTACTGTAATTACAAATGTGTGAGAGGAATGGATGATTGCATACTGTACAGTACATTTATGGAAGAGATATTAATATATTTTTGTTGAATCTTTATGGTTCATTGGAATATAGTTAGTTATTTGATAGAAAGAATGAAAAATACTGGCCAAAGTTCTGCGTTAGGACTGCAGACGTTTAATTCTGCCTTATTTTTTGTGTTGAGAGGTTTTATTGATTAGTATTTGCTAAAGTACAGGACGAATGAAAATTTTACTATCTACATGAAGTCTGTTCTTTTTGAAAGCTTAAATTATACTTTTGAAAAATTTAATTCGATAAGATTTTCTTATACTGAAGAGTGTGATTGTAAAAATATATTGTATTGTCAGATGAGGTGAGCATTTATGTCCCGCAGAATAGTTGAGCACCAAGATTGCTGAATTAAAGGTTCCATAATTAGTTGAATGCACATAATTTTTTCCCCCAAGTTTAGTACTTTTGCTTGTTTACAAAAAAAATTTCCTAATTACAAGCACCCCAAAGATCTTGCACAGCCAAATACCATCTTGTTGAAATAATTTTTTGTATTGTTTTTCCATTTACCAGCATATATGATGAAGACAATTTAGCAGAAATAAAATGAAATATTTCATTTTACAATCTATAGCTTCATTAAATTCAAGCATTTTTTGTGAACGGTCTGTCAACTGTGAAATACTGTACATACAAATTTATATATTGGTATAATTGAATGTGTAAACTTTAGTTATGTTTTTGTAAACATTGTTGGATACTCAACTTCTATGCTGTTGAATATCAATAAACAGTGTCCATTTTTTTCTCCCATATTTGGGACTGTTAGGTAAGACATATGTTTACGTCATTGTTGGTTTCACTGCATCTACATACATTTTGTTTTATTTTATATCATTGTCAAAGCCATTCTATTAAAACATGACCATACTAGAAATATCTGTGTTTGTGATTTTTTCTATGCTGTTAAAATTACAGTATAAAAGCTTTGCTGTCGAAAATAGATTGTTCTTTATTTCAGAGTATAAGAATTCCACATTAGCAAGTATATTTAAAACACAGGAATCAAACATGCAGTGACAAAAATAGATTTGATATGAATATTATTTAAGAACATTTTAAACACATTGATAATTAAATATTATTTAAATATGTATACCAAAGCCATTGTAAAATACTTGGAGGAAACAAATTTGGACAATTATGCCTCATGTCAACCAACTAAGAAATAATATTGTCTTGTAAATATAGAATTAAATCACAGAGGATGATTGCACTTAGATATATATAATTCATTTAACATTTTATGTAAATTAAGCTCAAATGTAATTATTTGTCTGTGTGAAATCTAATTACTAAATCTAAATAACAATGATAACTTGAATCAGTTGACCAAAAAAAAAACCCAAGGTACATACTATTCATGTTACAAAATTGAGTATTTTGTGAAATTTATTTTATCTTTCACTAAGTTAATTTAGCATTTGCTATAGCTATCATCCCAAAACATGAGTACACAAATTGTGTTTTAATTTTTAACAAATTTAAGTACAAATACTGGATTTTAAAAAAAGCAAACTAGCACATAAAATGATGAAACAAATACGGTGGTAAAAATAAAGGAAAACATCAAGGTAGCACTTAATAAAGAGCACCAACAGACATTTTTAACTGTAAGTTAACAGATGCTATACATGAATGATTTGCTCGCCAGTTCACGTTGAAAAAAATTCGTGATATTAGTATACAAATTTAAAATGTAATACTTTTTACCATTGGAATGAACAATAGTACAATAAAATCCATGCTTTTATTTTTTCCAAATGAAGGAGGAAAAAGGGAGATAATTCAATTAATTTTGAGCAACACTATATTTCCTAATTATTGAAGATAGAGATTGTTTGTTTATAAGTAGAAGTATAAAAGATTAGTAAATTACTATATCAATTCAGTAATTTTCTTTCAGAGGTTCTGTTAAGACTGGCTGTACAATAAACATAATGATACTATTTAGAACACTGATCCTCTTAAACAAAAACTTAAAATATAAACTTTCAAAAGAAAGATCAATAAATGGCTTCATAATCATTACATCATGAGCAAGATTACAATAATGTAGAAACAATCACACACAACAACTTTTCAAGTCCAGTTCATGATAAAAAAGAATGAAATAAATGCAGCAAAAAGCTGTTCTTCACTAATGGCCTTTGGTCAGGTAGGGAACGTGATGGCAATGCTGCCCAGTTGTGTCACACGTAGGGACGGGGAATGTGAAGTGGGGCAAGCTGCTCTGTGATTGGTGGAGAGTGGGGTGGCCCCTCAATGAAGGAACTTGTCCGGTGGATCAGTCGCCTGGACAGATGGTACGGTTGACTTCGCTCCAGGTGGGAAAGCACCATGATCACTTGCCTAAGGGAAAAAGTTGAGATTATAAATCTGACAGTTAGAAATAGACTAAATGTGATATTCTAATCACTTGCCTAAGGGAAAAAGTTGACATTATAAAACTGACAGTTAGAAATAGACTAAATGTGATATTATTCTAATCACTTGCCTAAGGGAAAAAGTTGACATTTTAAATCTGACAGTTAGAAATAGACTAAATGTGATATTATTCTAATCACTTGTCTAAGGGAAAAAGTTGACATGAATCTGACAGTTAGAAATAGACTAAATGTGATATTGTTCTAATCACTTGCCTAAGAGAAAAAGTTGACATTTTAAATCTGACAGTTAGAAATAGACTAAATGTGATATTATTCTAATCACTTGCCTAAGGGAAAAAGTTGACATTATAAATCTGACAGAATTAGACTAAATGTGATATTATTCTAATCACTTGCCTAAGGGAAGAAGTTGACATTATAAATCTGACAGTAAGAAATAGACTAAATGTGATATTCTAATCACTTGCCTAGTGATAAGAAATAGACTTTATATTTCTTAGATTCAAATGTATAATGGAGATTCAACTAATGTGATAAAACATACTTTGGTAGAGATGAGGAATTAAATTTAAAAATGCACAGCCATAAAAATGAAACAAACGTTCTGAAATCATTGGAGAGAAAACTGGATGAATTGGTTTTAAAATTATGACAGCTAAAATCTTAATTCCAACCAGTAGGTCATTGTGATTCCCTTTACCATTACATATAGAAAAAAAAGTTGTAACCTCAACATTTTCTACCAGTATAAAACATATGAGATTTACAAGCATTCTATTACAGTACCAGTCCTGGCTTCTCATCTCAGTCAACAACAAACCTGTGGTAAGGGGGGATAACATCTGTTGTTTCTAGGGTTCCTCGTGTTGATACTATGTTGCAGCTGTCTTTACAGTCTGAAATCAAATTGACGTAGTGGGCTGGAAGGCGGTTTTCTACAACAAAAATACACCCTGCCCATCCCTTCATCAGGGTATAAGCTGTGACTCCTTGTCGAATCTAGAGGAGGGTAAAAACACTTTTAGTTTAGTTGTGCTAAGAAAAACATCATGAAAAGATAACCTTAAAAAAATATTTTATCATTACCTCCTCTTTGTTGCCCTTGCTGACAGCCAGCTGAATGAGGGCATCAGCCAGCACAAATGGTCTGGACACAAGGTTCTCACTCACCATCAGCTTCTTAGAGCTATGGATGGACACCACATAATGGGGACCCATGGCCTTAGAAGCATCTGTAAAATATCAAATTTGATTTTTTATTTTAGAATAAAAATGTAAACAAACTTTTTAAAAATGTACATACAAAAAAATACAAATTTAAAAGTAAAAAGTCAGCAGAAGTACAAAGTTTTTTACTTTCAAATTCAAAACTGAAGAACAAATTTGATTTTTGTAATTCTAAAAAAAACAACTACATGTTATATTTCTTCTTCTTCTTCTTCGTTCTTAATTATTAGTGTTGAAGGTGATCGAGATTTATCTGCCAGTGCGTTTGAACTCGAGACTTTTGTTGGAATTTATCAACCATGAGCTTTTTGCCGACTCGACTATGCCTCCAACACAATTAAGCGTTACGTGTCAACTGGTTATGAGCCATTGAGGCCATTGACTCCGATTTCAGTCTGCTTTTCTCTTTTTGGATTTGCTTCCATAGCCTTTGTCCAACCAAGAACAAACTACAAGGCAGCAGTTGTTTAATTTTGGAGTTGTCTCTCCTAGAAGAGTGGCTGTCCCCAGCTAACGAGCCTCATCTGCCCGGGGGTTCGAACTCGAGACTTTTCGGTTTAGCAACCATGAGCTTTTACCGACTCGACCACGCCAACCCCATGTTATATAACTTCTACACAAATGCAGCGCATAGCAACAACATGAGCACTATATTTATCCAGAGAAAAAAAAAGTGTGCGCATAACATTTATAATTAAACATTAAATTATATTAAAATGTGCTAAATTTCATTTTCAAGAGCTCAGCGTTATCTGTAGTTCAGACAAATTAGGATACTTAAAAAAACCAAAAATAGCTTAGTATAGCAGCAAAATATTAACTCAATACCAGCATAAAAATGGTGGAAACATACCAAAGTCAATTTTCCAGTGGTTAAATGCCAGTGGCACAATGACATAATCCCCAGGAGAGAACATGTGGCTGCAGCCGACAAACCCCCGCAGTTGGCGTGAACTGTGGACCTCCAGCTTGCCCACCGCCACCTGCTGGAGGTTGGGGGACTCTCTCAGGACCAGCAAACACAGGTCCAGTGGAGACTTGCCGCCAGCAACACCCCTGCAACAAGAGTTCTCTTTTCAATGCTTGTTCTTCATGTCTGTTTTTTTAAGCTATAGTCAAAATAAATAAAATTCCCCCCTTTAAAACCCAACGACTCATAGAGCAGATGAGGTAGAGTTCATATGTTTCTAGACCTCGGCATATGAAGGGAAGGTGTGGTCTCAGAAATGTCCTGCAGTCTTAAGTCTGGACCAAGATCTGAACTCTAGACATTCGGGTTAGCAGCCAAGCGCCCTACCATTCGACCACTCCGCTCCATTAGCTTTTGTCAAGTTTGAGTACAATTATTTCAAACAAATTATTCCATTTTTATTCAGTTATTTTGTTGTGTTTATACAACTTAAATTATGATCCAACATGTTAATCTGTAATATACAAGAAAGTAATTTTAAAATCAGCACAAAAAATAGTCAATAACTTCTGTTGTACCTTGAACCTTCTTGAAAAAGACCAAATTCAATTTCTGTTGTTTGAAAAACACTAATCTTGATGATTTTGGTTGCGTTGGATCCATTGATAGGGAACATGCCCTGAATTCTTTTCTCCTGCCAGTGTGGCCGGATCTTACAGATGTCAATGCTATCAAAATACCTGGCAAGTAGATGATCAAAACAAACAATGAAACTTGTATATAAACTTATAAGCTTTATTGGGAGTTACAGGTTCTGGCTAAAGTTAAAATTTAAAAAATCAGACATTAATCTAGTGAGGTGGTTAAAATAAAGTAAACAAATCAACATACGTTCGTTGTATAGTGATTTGGCTATAGGAGAGTTAACACTTTATTTCCCCACGTAATGGCCACAGTCCTCACCTCATGAGATCAGAGAACTGCATCCAGAAAACTCCTTGCTCCTCCCCCACGGCCATCAACTTCCTCCTTCCTTCTTCTGTTACCGTCTGCCACGAGGGTGACCCATCACTCCAGTTGCCTTTCCATGAGTAGCGACCCCAGGGGTTGCGAAGTCGGATCAGTCTTAATAGGGTAATTAAAATATCAAGCGTCGTTAGAGCAGGCAACAAACAAATACACAAGCATGACTTGACAATACACCCCTGACCCAAGTTTACTAAGATACACCCCTGACCCAAGTTTACTAAGATACACCCCTGACCCAAGTTTACTAAGATACACCCCTGACCCAAGTTTACTAAGATACACCCCTGACCCAAGTTTACTAAGATACACCCCTGACTCAAGTTTACTAAGATACACCCCTGACCCAAGTTTACTAAGATACACCCCTGACCCAAGTTTACTAAGATACACCCTGACCCAAGTTTACTAAGATACACCCCTGAACCTATATAACAAAGATCCACCCATGACCCAAATTTTCTACCTACTTGTTGCCCTCTAAATCTTGGACATCCAAAATGGAGTAGGCATGCTTAGCCCTGAGACCAACACTAGAGAAATCTTCCTCGTTAGCATTCATGTTGCCACTCCCACACGACGCACCCATCAAAAACCTAAGAATTTAAAAAATTAAATCAATTATGAAAGTACTTAACACATTGTTTTTTTTTTTGCTAATTTGTAACATGGGTAACTGTGTAAAAATTTATAAATAAAATGAAAGTGAAAGTCTTGTTATGAGGTTGATAAGTAAAGATTGATAACTTTGGATGGGTAGTAAAAGGAAAGAGTAGGCTAATACAAAGACATGGTTAAGAGAGTTGAAAGATCTAAGGATAAGTCTGATAGGGGCTGAGTCACAGGTTGGAACAGTGCTCTTCTATGCACAGACATGAACATAAACAAATGAGCTAAAAAGCTACTCTTCATATGCCGAGGTCACAGAAACAAGTGAACTCTACTTCACTTGCCCTGTAGACCGTCAGGTTTGAAAGGGAAACTTTACTTAAAAAGCTACTAACTTTAGCTCCCTGCAGCTCAGCAATTTTGCCCAAATGATGTCAGGGTCCACCTCCACACCACCAGACCCGTCACCTGAAACAGCAAGTTTGTTGGGATTTATTTTAAGTCCAGTCTAAACATGAGAGCAAATTAAGTAATTTCTACTGTGATCTAGTTCATTATAAACACTTGTCATTTTTTTTTTGGCCTAATTGTGTAGTCTCAGAAGTGGATATTGAGGGTGGAGGTAAAAAATTTGAAAAAAAAAATTTCCAGTGTGTTCTCTGCGACAAAAAATTGCCAGCTGACTCTATTGGAGTTAGCAAAAGAAGGATCAATTGTTATATGATAAATGTATATGTTAGTCTTTGAACAGCAAGACCTCCATAAAAGTTTTTTTTTCAAGATGGCCACCATTGCCATGGCAACCATATTTTCAGAAGAATCCTTGATGCATGCAAATATTCTCCCTTAAGTAGCCTAACTTAGATACAAACAAATAAATTTTAAAAAGCTTATTAAATCAGAAGTTGTTTTTTTTTGGGAGCCTACCATATAAAACTTACTTTGATGATGAAGAGTTCACATTAGGATAGAGACTTAAACTTACTTTGTAGTGAAATGCTCTCACAAGGAGCTCCAGTCAGGGTAGACAAGCCTTCTATACATTTCCCTGCCACCAAAGCCTCATAGCAGCCATGAAGCTTGGCCATTGCTTTTTCTATCAATGCTACCCAGAGTTGCTTTCTCCTAGCCTGGTAATAATAAGCCGACAAGTTTTACACAATTTTTTATAAAAATTCCAAAACATTAAAAAAATAATGAGCAAAGACACAAAATTAAATGATTTAACACCAACTGTATCCAAAGTAATAAATAACCAAACAAATTCTGGTTAACCTTGCATAATATAGTTTTATATTTTTCCACATTGTTTAAATTTTGTTCTAATTTATAATACTACTAACCAAACTCTTATGTATAACAATAAAATATTTTTATTTTAATAAGCTTACTTAATTACATATTCTATGTTGAATTCAAATGTAATGTCATATGTGAAGCATTTGCAGTTTCCAACATAAAAGTTGAATAATTATATGAAAAGTGAGAAAATGTTTAAAAGGAATGTAAAGATTAAATGTGAAAGAACTTACCTGGGAAAAAACTAGCAGCCTCTGAGAATTGCAGGGGAGGTAATCATCAATTAAAACAGTTTTCCACAGCCCATCCTTACACAGTCTGACTAGATAAGCTCCCTCTGCACAGATCTCTTTGCTAAAAATGATATGCTCGACTAGCTCACAGCTCTCTGCCACAACAGCTAATGCACTAAAAAACCTAAAGGGAAAAATACAGGAAAACAACATTATTTAAATGTAATTACTTGTGTTTTAAAACTAACACTTAAGAAAAAAAATAATTTCAGAAATCTTTTGGGGGTCATTTTTGCAAAACACAAATCTAGGAAGTCATAAGTATTCATTGTAAGTAATATTACTTTAACACAAACTAAATAAACAAATAAATAGCAGAGAAGTAAAACTGATTGCAGCCCTTAGCTCCACAGGGGCTACAAAGGAATAAGTCAACACAGTTCTAAATTTCTAATATAAAAAAATGGAAAACAAAATCTCTTCATGAAAAAGCAAAGGCATCTCTATAGAAAAGGCAGAACAAATAAGAAACATAAACACCACTAATAAATTTTGGACAAAATAAAGTATAACTAACCAGCAGTTCCCCAGGACACCCTGTGATATATCTTCTGGCATTGGTGTCCTATACACAGCCCATGGTAGTGTCTGATTACCCTGTACCATAATTTGGTTGGGGCGAAACCATTTAATCTCATCAGAAGACGGGTAGCCGACTTGAAATCCATTTCCCTTGAGTGAGAAGGGCTTCTTCGGATCAAAATAAAGTGACTTTGGTGCAGGAGGAAAAGAATCATCAACAAATGAATCCCCGGACTGAAAAATAATTTGTTTAGATAGTTACCCTAGAACGTAGAGCTGAAAATATAAGAATTGATTTGGTTTAAATAAATACCCTGCTACCTATGTTTAAAAAAAACAATTAAGAAAATATTTTTAAACTAAATTTACAGTCATTTATGAATATAACTATAGCAGATTTTAAACATAATCAACAGTTAAAATAAGATCTAGATAAAGAGAGTTTATAAATAGCAATGAAATGAGTGTGTATATTTTGTCTCTTTATTTGTAAAATGTGTCATCATCACAATAGAAAATAAATGTTTACTTACTGATCTGCAATGTTTGATTATTTTTTCTCTAAGCTCACATGCCTCTTTTTCTTCAAAAAGTCTAATGTCTTCCACCAGAGAACTCTCCTCTCTATGAAAATCAAACTTCACTGAGTGTTGGTCTGTGGGACCAATTGTTTTAGCTGTCTGATTTTGTGGAGGTCTTGATGAAGTTTTCTGAGCAATATTTTTAGGATTCCGACAAGCACTACAGGCTAATGCCATTTCGGTGTTGATCAAGGTGCATACAGAACACGTCCAACCTTTGAGATTTGTAGGACTGGCTTCTACCAGTTGGACTTGACTTTGTTTCGGCACCTGTTGCAGAGATGAGCTCTGGGTGGGGCGGTGCTTGTAGGAGACGCTGTCCTTAGAAAACTCTAACGGGCTGGGGGGCGATACACTGTCTCTGCCACGCTTCAGGTCACATGGTCTTGGCTTAAAACAAGCCTGGCACTTCTTCTCCCAGTGGGGGTTACAAGAGAAAGTACACACCTGACACACCCACTCCTCCTCTGTCACTGAGGGGACTTTACTGTCTAACACTGGGGGTGCTTTACTGTCTAACGCTGGGGGTGCTTTATTTAAACAAGGCTTGATATTCTTCTCAGCAGTTGGTTTAGAATTTACATCAACCTTGTCAATATTAACAGATACATCAGTACCATTAGGCTGGTTTGATTTTGGAAGTTTACTGCTAGCTGCTGGTTGAATTGATTTTGGAAGTTTATCTGTATTATTAGCTCCTGGTTGAATTGATTTTGGAAGTTTATCTGCAGCACTAGCCTCTGGTTGAATTGAGTTTGTAAGTTTATCCGTACTGCTGGCTAACTGCTGTGCACTAGACAAGTAAGAATCTACGTCACGTACAGTGGGCAGACGTGAGACTCTGGGAGATTCACACATAGAACATTTGGTCAAGGTCACAGAGTTCAGCAGCGTACATCTCTGACAACTCCATTCCTTTGCGTCACTCTCACCTGCTTTTTCCGTATCTACCCCATCAGGCTGGTCATCTATAACTATTACATCATTTTCACCATTCTTGTTCACAAGTTTACTTGCCATTTTTGAGCTTGTTAAATTACTTCTTTTTGTACCATTAAAAAGTGTTGGTTTCTGAGAAGGGATACTACCCATGTCAATATAAAAGATAACTTGCTAGGCCTTTACTACTTCTTTTTAATATAATACATTGTCATCTGTAAAGATATCCTTTTTTTTAAAAAGTTCTCTGAAAACAAAATAATTCAGTCTTAAACACAACAATACAATATTATTGAATGTAGGTAGTCACAAGTAAAGTGTTACAAAGTATTTAATTTGAATGGAACAAGTGTTTTAAAAATTTGATGGTGACATATTTTATAACAACCAAGTAGAAACTTACATGTACTATAATATGGTGCCACATCCCTGAATTAATTAACTGCAATTAGCCTATTCATTTTCTAATTTTTATTTCGCTGTTTTAAAAAGCATCATTGTACAAGGTTTTATGAATTATCTTTATACACAACTTGGAAATAATGTCTGGAAACATGGCTTATTGCTGACACTACAGATAAGTATAATTAGTAACACATGCATTCGTTAGCCTTTACTACTTTACTTTATTATTTATAACTAAATTTCAAACTAAATTATCTGCCCCTAATAGTCGTCACTAAACCCGGCTCTGTTTATAAACATTTATCGTGAACCACAGCTCACCAGACCATGTAGGGGTGGGGGTGGTAGGGAGCGCGCTTTCAGCTTGTTTTCTAGCGTCTCCCAGAAGCGAATTATATAATATATAGATACTGTAATATATTATATAGGCTTTAGGCCTTGTTTTAATAATAATCATTTCAAGATTTTGATTATTTTTTAGCGCAATTTCCATTCTGGAGAATTGCGTTTATTAACTTGTCATTTCTGGGAATGTATGGATGGATGTGTGTCCTTAGCTTTAAGTCGTATCTCCTCCTCAACGAAGCAATATCGAGGACTAGTTCCAAAAGCAAATATGTTAAGCAAGTTCAGAGGATGAACATAGGCCAAAAAAATTCCCGGAATTCCTTCCTGGATTTCCCGGAAAAGCCAAAAAAACCTCGAAAAAATGCAGTTTTTGTCCCATATCTCGGCAACCAGACCACTTAGCGACTTGAAACATTTACCAATCGATTCCTGCCATAATTTAGAACAATATTGCCGAAGAAAGTTTTCAAAAATATCCTTTCATTCGGCCACAAATAATTAATTAAGAATTTTCAAACTGAGCGTCGTGTAGGCCTAGGATGATTTAGAGCAAAGCGCTGAGGTTCGAAAGGATTTTTCCATAGCGCATGAGCGGAGGTTCGAAAGGATTTTTTTTTCGACTGATACGGGAGGCTAGCCTATCGCGACGTGGGATCGTTCGCGTCACTGCGCGCTGCAAGAGAGAGAGAGAGAGGCGAGCTACGCGTCGCTCGTTTTTTTCCACGTGATTTAAAATTGTTATGGATAACATAAGGAAATTGCGCTTAAATTGTCACTAGACTTTTTAATAACTTGTTTCTATGTAGACCTAGATTTATATTTAATTTTCTATTTAATACATATAAAAGTTTTAAACGATAGATTACCTAATAAGTTAATTAATAACTTGTAACTATAACCAATTATACTTAGATCTAGAATAATCTAGATATAGATTAAGATAGTTACATAGTACATAGACACTCTATAGTCTATACTCTATAGTAACATAGTAAACATACTAAACATAGTAGTTAGTAGATCTAGATCTAGACTTCTATATAAAATAATAAGATCTGGTTTCAGTTTCAATTTAAAATTTTAGATGTCCTGTCTTAGAATTATTTTTTTTAAAACAAGGACATGGAAAGTCCGGCCAAGTTTTCTGAGCCCAAAGTGCAGTGGAAAAAATCAAATTATTAAATTAAGACTAAAGTCTAAATCTAGATCTAGTAATCTAGATTCAGACTCAGTAGATTGACTAAATAAATTTAACTAGATCTAGGCCCTAGGCCTAAATTATTTTTTTTTAAAACTAGATCTAGATCCTAGATCTAGAATCTAATCTAGTATCTAGCTAGACTCTAGACTAGTCTAGACTAGATTTCTAGTTCTAGATCACTAGACCCTAGATCTAGTTCTAAGATCTACGGCACGGTCTAGACTCTACTAGACTCTAGAGTTGTCTAGAGTCTAGACTCTAGCTAGGCTGCTAGAGTCTAGCTAGACTAGAGTCACTAGACTAGATCCAAACTCGGGGCCGAGAAAGTACTTACTAGATCTAGATTTAGATCTAGAAACTTAACATCTGAACAGAAATGGTGCTTTTAACGACATTAAGTTTAAATTTAGTGTTTAAACTATTCTAGATGAGCGTAGATTCTCTACTGTAGATTCCAGAATCTATCTAGACTAGTACAGTGTAGGAGAATCTTGATAGATCTAGACTAGATCTAGGATTTAATCGATTACTCACTGTAGTAGTCCACAGCAGTCATCACTTTTATTTACATGATGACGTTATGCATTGAACATGATATTTGCTTCTAAAAATAACATCAATGGGTAGAGGGAGGGGGGAGTAATAAAGGTTGCGTCTTTGACTACAGTTGGGGGAAAGGTTTCGATATACCAGCATTGAAAATAGACTTTAAAATATATAAAGTAAATGAATAAATATACTGTTTCTTACAGTTTCTCTGGATCCGGTTTCTACGGTATGAAAACAATACTAGTTCTTGTTTGAATCCTAAAAACAGTCCAAGGCT
Source organism: Physella acuta (assembly GCF_028476545.2). Classification (NCBI taxonomy): domain Eukaryota; kingdom Metazoa; phylum Mollusca; class Gastropoda; family Physidae; genus Physella; species Physella acuta. Next base: position 80,989 of record NW_026733570.1, read on the forward strand.
ATTCGCATTGCAACACACCCGGCGAATATTCCATTTGTCCACTGTCATGATTAGGGTTGAATGAAACTGGTGCTATAAATAAACACAATACAAGACAAAGCGGCTCATTAATAATGATTTTTTGGACTCGATGGAACGGGTCAAGGTTTAATTTTAAATTGTTAAAATAATGTTCCCAACAACAAATTGAGTTGCAGTTGAATCGACGGTTCTTATTCTGGAATCACAATTTTGTTTGATAAATACAAAAGTGTTATTTGTTTATATATATATATATATATATATATATATATATATATATATATATATATATATATATATATATATATAATATAGACCTATATATGTATACATAAGCAGATGTAGTCCTATCCTATATTATATTAATATATAGATCTATAAATGCCCACCAATGCCTGGGCAATATATAAGCCTACTACATAAAGGTAGGTTTATCGGCAGCGCACATTTCAAATAATCGAAGAAGTTAGATATGTAGATATGGTTTATATTTAGTTATGGCCAGTGGCGTATCGAGGTCGGGTGTCACCCGGTGCGGCACTTAATGGTGTACCGTCACCCCCCCCCCCCCCAGAGGCGTAGCGACCTTTCCCGGGGACAAACTTTCAATTTTCGATTTGCACCCCCCCCCCCCTAAATGGTGCCACCCGGTGCGGTCCGCACTCCCCCTCCCCTCGCTACGCCTCTGGTTATGGACTATTGTGTTACAGATAGAAACTGGCGTAGCGAAGTCGGGTATCACCCGGTGCGGCACTTACTGGTGTCACCCCCCCCCCCCACCGTAAACAATATATATATACACACACACACACACACACATATATATATATATATATATATATATATATATATATATATATATATACTAGGCATAGTGCCCTAAAATCTGTGTTGAAATTACCCTCTGTTTTTCCCATAAATTACATAAGATTATATAGGGAAATACAACTGGTCAGTTTTGACTACTTTGTAGAATTCTCCCGCATATGGCGAGTTTTTTCAGACACCCCTAGGTGTTTTTCTACTACCTCACAAAATATCAGATGGGGGGGGGGTGGTGGTGGTCGTTCGGCAAAAGTTTATTTTCGCAATATAGCTCATATAAGGCGCCGGTCAGTCGAGGTCAGTTTTGACCCCTCTTCGTGGACTTTGCGGTCAACCGGCACCGGCCCCCGTGTTCTGTCGCCCCCAAGCAGGAGCCTGCCAAATGTGAAGCGCCTGCGGTGCCGGGAAGTGCCATATCGTGCACCCGACCACTTTCCTTATATTTATATATATACATACAGATATATATATATATATATATATATATATATATATATATATATATATATATATATATATATATATATATATATATATAGTATGTATATACGTATTTGAATATGTATTCACATATTTTTTTATGTATTTAATTTTTTTACCACCCCCCCCCCCCCCCCCCCCATACATGGATTAACACATAAGTTATTACGATTCTCAACCAAACCGTTTACCTCAGGCATATTTTGCAACGTTGAGTTAATGTAACTTCCCCCGCCCCACTCCCCCGCCCCCCCCTCCACACACACATACACACACGGCGATTGCTTTAAACTGTACTGAGATATAATAAATAATATAAATAATAATATATATAATACTTAATATCACTTAATTAAGTGGAATTGTAATTTTTCTGTATACATTTTGCTATTTTTACTTTCTCGTATATACGTAGTATAGAGAAAGTATTGTAATCGTGCAAAAAAAAAAAATCGAGATTTTTACAAATCTCGACGTTTTACACCTCACTGATACGGAAAAACATAATTTTGCAATCTTGTCCGTATGTCTGTGTGTGTGTGTGTCTGTCCGTGTGTGTGTCTGTGTGTAAACACGATAACTTGAGTACCGTTACAGCTAGGTTGATGAAATTTCATATATAAGTATTTTATCAAAATCGTAGATCCGTATCAACTTTTGAGCGATTTCCGATAACCGGAAGTGGTACTTTTCCTACTTTGAATTTTTCAAAAGCCTATAACTTGAGTACTATTTCAGATAGATAAATGAAATTTCACATGTAAGTAAAAGATCTAATTCTCTACCTTCTGTTAAATTTTGAGTAATTTCCGTTGACTGGAAGTAGTAATTTACGCTACTTCCGATTTCTCAAAAAACTAATGTAAATTTTTAAAGTACTAATAATATTGCGCACTATTATACGCGTTTTTATTCGGCGTTTGCTTGGTGCGCAATGTTTTTTTTTATGAGATTCTATTCTATTTTTAAAAGTTTAAGTATTTAAAATGGATTAAAAATCATAACTATATCCCCAGTTACCATCCCCTGTTGTTTTATATAAGAATATTCGAGAAAGTTTAGGGGAGATCACTACCGGTTTATTTGCCTTGTTGTCACCCCCCTAAATGGTGTCACCCTGTGCGGTCCGCAACTCACCCCCTCGCTACGCCACTGGATAGAAAATATACTTTAACCAGTGTCAGCCCACCCCCCAGGAAATTTAAGTTCCGCCCCCCCCCCCCCCTCCTTCCCTCAGGGCGACGTCTCCATAAAACGGTCGGTAAATAAAGGCGCCTATTCATCACACGACCCACATTTTACCGTATTTGCTGTTGAATATAATTGGATGAGTGTGTTCAAGTCTAACTCGCTAGATGGAGCTACACATTTATTTAGCTCATAACTCAGATATAGACGAGAAAGAAATTTAGGAGCTGAGACAAAAAAAAAAGTTTTTTTGTATTATGAACTAAGCAATTTTAAATAAATAATATACCGTTTTTTTTTTGGAGCTTGAGACGGTTTAATCTTTTCTGAAATGCTTTTTTTTTCAAAACGTGCTGTAGCTAAACTATCATACATTTCCCAGATCAAAGTTGTATATCTGCGCTTGTGTAATGTAGCGTGGTTTATCATGGTCTGTGTAAGATGTGTCTGCCATTGTTGGACCACTGCTCCATTATTCGAAAAGTTGTTGTCGGGTTTAAAATCAATTGTTGGATTGTCAAATTCTGACTTTTTAAAAAGTCAGCTGCTTAATATAACTATATTATTATTTTAAAGAAGCAGAATCATAGGCCTACTTAAATCCTGTCCAACCTTGCTCGCGTCTCATGACCCAAGCCAGACATTTAACAGGTTATGCTAAAAAGAGACTACTTGCAGTTTCACACACTCGTCTATCTGTCTGTCCACTAATTCGTGGCCTTTTGATGATCTTCATCCATTGCCCTCTGTCTGTCATCTAACATCTTCAGTGACCATCACATCCATTCTCTGATGTCATCTTTTCTTTTTTGCCAATATATTTAAAACTTTTGTAGTTTCTTGAACGTTTTTGGTTCGCTTTCGTTCTGTTATTGAGAGAAGTAGTGTTAAATTTAACACTTCACGGTTTCAAAGATATGTTGTTAATCAAAACTAAACGCATTTAAATCAATACAATCTTTATTATTATTATTACTTTGCAAAAAACTGTCACAAGGCAATGGTTGTACTTTTAACGACAAAAATAAAGGAATGGACAAAGTGGGTCACTAAATGGGGACGGAGTATGCTGTCCGCATCAAGTGACACCTTTTAGAGAGTGACATAAAATCAAAATATAGTAAAATTTACTGCCAAAGCAAGGATATATATATATATATATATATATATATATATATATATATATATATATATATATATATATATATATATATATATATATACATTAAAATATTTTTTAAATTGTAGGAAAGAGGGGTGACACGAAACCGAAATGCTAAATTTTTTGAAGGAGGTGGGGTGACACCTTCTGCTAAAACACCGGGATTCACCCGACCTATTGACGCCACTGAATGGACATTGTAGTGAAGTAAAACGAACTTTCTGATAGCGGGGGTATGGTTAGTTATTAATGTAGCAGGCAACTTAAACGTAAAACATTGCCAAGTTTCAATCTTAACCCTTTTGTGGCCACACCTCCTTAAAAAATCCCACAACTACCCTGTAAAGTTACGTTACACATTTTGACCCCTGAAAATAATAATAATTTCAACGAAAATCACGATATTTTTAATCTTTCAAATTTTTAAATTTTTATTTATTTTTCAATTCCTAACGCACACAGAGCACACAATCACAAGCCAGACACGTGCCTTCTCGCGATGCGAGACGTTATTTAAAGCAAGACCAGCTCTTTGTATAGATGTTGCTTATTTGATTGATTATTTACGCAATTAGAAGCGACACATGTTTTATGCCTATGCGCCTAGCATGCAAGCCTAGTCTTTGTCATTATCTTTCATAAGAAGACGTCATACGGACTCGAGTCCGGGATCCGAACCCTAGACTTACAAATAAGCATGCATGCGCTCTACTTCTAGACCACACCATACCCTAATATGCTATTATAGTATTAAATTCATCGTTGCTGCCTTGAATACAAAGCCCATAATTTTCAGCATAAACGTAACAATGGAGGCCGAGAACTAAGCTTTATAATTTACTCTTATTTAAGTCTTGAAGGTAATATTTAAGTAGGCTGTGAATATGGATATCTACAGACTTAATTTAACTAAGTGATACATTATTTATTTATTGGGGTACATACAATTCACTAATAAAAAAAAAACATGTTTCATGACTCGCAAATATTATGGAGGTAGCCTACTAAAATGCAAATAAATAAATTAGTAGGGGTCGTCATAGACGACTTCACACTCCCGGGAAGAGGGTGAGGGGGGGGGGGTGGGGAAGGAAATGTGAAGTGGGTGAATGTTAAGAAAGAGTGACGACACATTTTTGTATGTTAAAAACTAATATTAGAATTCAAAATCAGATTTCAGAGGTTACTTCGCGGTTTCCAAAGACCATTTTAAAAACAATAATTGCAATTTTTAGGGGGGGGGGGGGGTGGTCGACTGAGATGTGACGTCATTTTATCATTTAATGAGTGGGGGGGGGGGGGGAATCTGGTTTTTTGCGATAATGTGCGAAGATGGAGAGAAGAGGGAGCGTTTATTTTTTTTAAAAATCTTTAGAAAGCGTAACGTGGTTTATGGTGCAATGGCTGAGGGTGTCACACCATACCGTTCCAATTTTGGTTTGTTAGTGTCACTCATCTCTATTATTTTAATGTTTTGTCTTCTTAAAATAGAGTTTCGCCACTAACATGTAAGGTTTTTCGATTTGGTGTCATTCCCTAAATTGAGTCACCCGGCGCAGACAGACCCCACCCCCGTTGTGACGTTACTGATTTCCCCTTGAATGCGTTTGAAATAATGAAATAAATATAATTTTAAACCAATTAACCCATTTTAGCGGCAGAGGACTAAGTAATAAAAAAACCGCTAACCGCAAAATGAAATTAGAATTCTGAGAAAGTGAAAGATAAAATGAATGCACTAGGCCTAGAATCTATATAAAAAGAAATTAAATGTATAATGTAATGTTTAATATTATCATACTTTAAAAAACCACCTAAATAATAATTGACAAGCTTTACAAATCTTACATTTTAAAAAATAAAACCTAGATAGATCTAGATCTAGATCTATATATAGAATCTAAATATATCTATTTCGGCGAATAAGGGAATATTTTGTAATTTAGAGAAGTCAAACATCGGGAGGTAGCCGACTTCCTGTTTTGTCTAGTAAACAATGTAACAGAAGGATAATTACAACTTTGTCTTGTGGCTAATATCAAAATGTTATTGTATTAAATCATTTTTTTTATTACCAAACTATCATCTAATTCAAATGAATGAAGAGACGAAAGCCCTCCACCAAAATGACCAATGTGGTACATTCAGGATGGATGACAAAATCACCACCTGAAAGAAGACTGAACACCACTTTCAGAATTTTTCGAGCTGTAAGAAGATATTGAAGTTCTTATAAAATCAAAATATAGATCTAGTAGTTCTATACTATATAGAATCTAGACATAAATCTAGATCTGGCTCTAGTTTATTTTAAAAATATTAACTTCAGTGGTATTTGATGATTTAAAATTGGCCGATTCTAGTCGGAATAAGATACGCATGCGATACGCATGCGATACGCATGCGATACGCATGCGCAATGGAGAGAAACTACGACTTGCCTTAGCGGCGATGTTTTCAATGGTACTGCGCATGCGTGTGTTTACAACCGCAGAACCCTAACACCAACCCTAATCCTATCCTTAACCCTATCCCTAATCCTATCCCTAACCCTAATCCTAACCCTAGCCCTAATCCTATCCCTTACCCTATCCCTAATCCTAACCCTCATTCTAGCCCTAACCCTAGCCATAGGTCACTGCGCATGCGCAGAACTATCTTTTGCCGACTAAATGGAGACGTCGGGGAGAAAAATCTTCTTCCGAGTAGACACTTCGTTTAAAATTAGAATAGGGGCCTATGATTTTAACTTTAAAGTTTAAAGTAGCCTAGTCTCGGCCCAGTGAGTAGGCTAATCATTTTTACTTATCAATTGGTTGAATAGACCAGGAAAGGCCATTTGACTCATTGCACTTATTTCTATTGTCTCATGATTTTAACTTGTGATTTTGACTTTTAGGGATTATTAAATCGGTGGAATAAGAAAAGAATAAATAAGATTAGGCCCATGAGACAGATGGCTGATCCAGTTGGCTGAGAGTAACACTGATATACTTTTTCCGACACTAATTGTGTAAGATGTGAAATGGAAAGACAGTAAATATGGTTGAGATCATGTCACAAACAAGTAAAAAAAAAGACAACGAAACAATTAGTTTTGTTATAATTAAATGAAAAGTCACCCTATTGTAAATGATGGCAGAAACTAAACATAACATTCATGATTCTGTTATTGAGCAGATTCCTTAATGGGATCCAAACCTAGGACTTGTTAATGCACTGTGTAACTTAAACAAAGTTAAACATTAAATATATTGATTAATTGATCTACTGTCTGACTGGTGATACACATAGATGACCTATAGGAGTATCACCAGTTTACTGGGAATAGAGACTTTATTACTGGAAAGGGCCTTGCTGCTGATTAGTGGGGGCTAGACTTTACATTTGTTACTGACTGAATTCTACAATTTTTGTTTTAAAATTAACTTATTTGCCTCAACTAATCTCATTGAAAATTAATTATTTGTCTATTTATTGCTCAATGAACGCCAAATGCGCAGCCCAAACTCACTGTTAAATAGGTGTCCAGAAGAAATGTTCATGTTTGGTAAATTGTGAAATGAGAAAAACCAGAGAGGTAAAAAGCTGGATATTTTATTGTGGAAACACTGGTAAACTATAACATACTAATAATAAATAATAATATTGAAAGTGAATATACATATATGTATATAAGTTGGCTTTGTATATTTTATTTAGGAATACTATAGCCAGGGATTTTTCAGGAATTGTTGTGGTGATGGTACAGAATGGAGTGGAGTAGTACAACAGATAAACCATATTCCATTGTGGAACAAAGTTATTTTAATGATAGTTATAATTTGACATAAAGTATAGGTTGTTGATTTCTAGAAACCATAAGTATTAAATAATAAATATTAAAAAATCTATATCAGTGAAATTCTGCCAAGAGCGAAAGCAGAAGCCATTACATTAATTTATGTTCTAATTCCAGTTTTTTAAATTTATCACAACATGGCTTTAAAATTTTGTTGTCTTCCACATTTCCATTTTAAATACTTGATAAAATGGAATTGTTTTATATGTGAATTATGAACAAAAGGGTGTACTGTTTATACTGTATACATCTAAAAGATAAAATAAATTAGTTAGAATTGTTTGGTACAATATAAAGCTAAAAGAAGATTCTCTAAAGTATAGCCCAAATGATCTCATATTTTAAAAATTGTTCCTAAATATTTAAAATACTAAAGTACTGATTAAACATTGATAGGGTGTGTATTGAAGTTATTCCTTTGTTACCATTACTGCTGTCACCTTGTGTTAGTACTGTTAGGACCCTAACAGTACCATTGACCCCGGCAGAAAATCTCATCTACAGCCTTATCCGTCTTTTTATAAGAACCAAATTGTATTACAATAGCAACATTTTTTTAAGATTAATCACTATCTCATGTAAGGAGTATAGAGGAAGTATTGTAATCCTTCAAAAAAATTGAAAACTAGATTTTCTAAAATCTTGATGTTTTAGTCCTCCCTGAGTTGGAAAATTTTGCAATCTTGTCTGTAAGTCTGTGAGCACGATAACTTGAGTACCGTTACAGCTAGGTTAATGAAATTTCATATATAAGTATTACATCTGTATCAACTTTTCAGTGATTTCCGGTAACCGGGAGTGGAATTTACTCTACTGTCAGTTTTTCAAAAGCCTAAAACTTGAGGACTGTTTCTGATAGATAAATGAAATTTCACAAATAAGTAAAAGATCTAATCCTCAGTTTTCTATTAAATTGTGAGTAAATTCCAGTGACCGATTTATCAAAAAACGTATATGTATTACTAATGTTCCACGCTATTATACACACATTTTTTGCTGTTCACTTGGTGCACAATTCTTTTTTCTTTGAGATTCAATTCTATTTCAAAATTAGTTCTATACTCTGCGTTGCCATCCCCCATAGAGTTATGAATTAGTGTGAAAGTTTAGTGGAGATCACTGCCGCTTTATTTCTGTGTTTGATCTGAATATTTATAAAATTGATGGTATTAGCTTTATCTGTAGTTAATCTAATTGTAAACTCACAGCTCTTTAATAAAAGTCCTACAAATATGGACACCTCCCTGTAGGTCAAGGGGTTCAAGTGACCTAGACAGAATTACAAAAAAAAGATACTTAGGAATATCTACACAGATAAAAGTAAACATCTTAACTAATTACAACTTAGGAAATATTAAATTATCTAATTCAGTAAGTGTTAAAAAATGTTAATAATACAGTGATCTCCCTTGTCATTAATCTTGTCTGTATCCATGTGACAGTAATTTACCAGTAATAATTTTTTTCATTTATAAAGTTTAATTTCATATAGATCATAGATTTTTTTCAAAGTTATGTTGTTTAATTATTTATAATAAATCTATAATTTTATAGTTTAAAAAATGTCAAACTAAGCTTACCATTGTAATTCTTGTCTTCCATTTTTTCCAGCAGTTGTTGCAGTTATCTGTAATTTCATGAATATTTTTTTTTTACTTTTATTTAAAATTTTTTTTTATTTAGCAAGTTAAAACTTTAAAAAGTTTGATTCTTACTGTGAGATATTAAAAAAAAAAATCTAAAATGTATAGAAAATCATCATCATCCCAATATTAATAAAAATTAAAAAAAAAAGTAATTGTATATTGTATATTCAATGCAATTTATAAAAAAAAAATCACCATCCTAAAATTAAAAACGTATACATTGTAAAAATCATAAATTACAATTTTAAAAAAAAGGGTAATTTTAAGTTATTTGCCATTTAAAATGTTTTGGCAACCAGGTCTTCCAATCATATAAAGATTAGAAACTTGACTTGCTTGATAAAGATTAAAAATAATCTACATCATTCAAAAATTTAGATTCTCATCTTTTTGATGAAATGAATTTAAATGATTAAACACAATTACTGATAACATTATTTATTCAGAAGCATTGCATTGTGGGTTTGTTTAAAAATAAATGTACTCACAGTTGTCTAAACATGCTACTTAAATAAATTAGGTTTTTTAATAAGTGGATTTGCTATTTTTAAAATTTTAAACAGGATGCATTTATTATTTTCTTCTGTAAAATAAATTGTTTCCTGAAGAAAAATTTAGCTGTTTCAAATATTTAAACCATAATTGTTGATACAAACAGGATGTTCATTTGTAGTTGCGGTAAGTAAGAAAATGATAAAAAATGGCTTAACTGTTTGTTTATGTTTCAGCAATGGAAGCGGCGCTACTTTGTACTTAACTGTTTTTCTTTTCAGTAATGAAAGCTGCACTTTATACTTGACTGTTTGTTTGTGTTTCAGCAATGGAATCGGTGCTACTTTGTACTTGACTGTTTTTGTTTCAGCAATGGAAGCTGTGCTACTTTATACTTGACTGTTTTTGTTTAATCAATGGAAGCGGCGCTACTTTATACTTAACTGTTTTTGTTTCAGCAATGGAAGCGGCGCTACTTTGTACTTAACTGTTTTTGTTTCAGCAATGGAAGCGTCGATGCTTTATACTTGACTGTTTTTGTTTCAGCAATGGAAGCGGCGCTACTTTGTACTCCGCAAGCCCTCAGGGAGCCTCCCTGACCAGTATGAGCTGCATTATTACAAGGACGAACAGTGCAACAGTAGAAAGGGATCCATCGACCTAGAGCAGTGTGAACAGATCATCGAGGCTCTGGACTCAGATATCTTTCCCAACCTGCTGGCCATCAAGACATTTTGTAGGAACAAGGTAGGATAGAGTCTTGTGTCCAGTCTCTCATTTTTCAACTTTTAAAATGTTGCGTCTGTATAGCGGAGAATGTCTACATGTTTTGTTCAGCAAATATTGAGAAGTCAAATTGGTACTTATTTTAAAATGTTGGGTCTGTATAGCGGAGAATGTCTACATGGTTTGTTTAGCAAATGCAAATATTGGGAAGTCAAATTGGTACTTATTTTAAAATGTTGCGTCTGTATAGCGGAGAATGTCTTAATGTTTTGTTCTGCAAATATTGGGAAGTCAGATTGTTGATGTGATTTGGTCTCGGATTCGCATTAGTTCCTGTCTAATTTCACCACTTTTACAATTGTCTATTTTTCGTGCTGTATTAAAAAAAAACTAAAATTATAGGGTATTTTTATGTATTTTCTTAAAATGTTTAATTTATTGCGCACAATATTCATATTGCTATTTCTAGCAGTAAAAAATACTTAAGTTTTATGTTGACTGATTTGTAATGACCTAGTATCTTCATCAAACAACCCATGCATGACTAAATAAATTGTTTAACAATGCTAAGGAACAGTGCTGCATTACTGCATGGTAAATTATTTTAAAACAAAACGTCATTAACTTATATTTATTTAGCAGTTGTTCACTTGGCATTTCAAAGTGAGTCTATTACTAGCCAAATGTTTTGTAGTTGCACATGGAAGTGTTGAATAATAGTTGGACCAGCCATTCGTCCAGTGTGAAATGAAAGTGGCCCTACTTAACTCACTTATCATCTAGACTCTCCCTTCTTGTAGCATGTCATCTAAGTGCTTGAAAATTTCCTCTCTTTTCTACACCCCTCAGCCACAAGTCCAAGGTGAAGGCTGGTCCAAAGTACTTCCTGTTTCATTGTTTTTGTTTTTTATTTAAAAAATAATTTTTTTTTGATTTGTAATTTTAAAAATTTCTTGTTGTGTATTGAAAGAATTGGCAGGTGTTAAAATTATGAAAGCAATGATTGGTAAGAAAAGTTGTTGTAATAATCCGACAGGTCAGGACTTATTATCTAGCTGCGGACACAGAACAGGAAATGAATAATTGGGTTCAGTGGCTGTGTCATGTCTGCGGTCTACGGCCAGAAGATCAACGTAAGTTGTCTCTTTTTTTAAAAATCAAAATTAAAAAAACTACAGCTGTGAAACTTTGTGAACTCTGCCATTCTTGCTTCAGCTGTTAAATGATGTTTTACTGAATGAGGATTGTCTTATGTTGCTGTTCTTGTTCATCAAAGTATAGCTCTTTCAACTGTTCTATTTACTGTTTCTTTAAGATTAAAAACAAATGACATTTTTTAAGAAAATGTTTGATCATAGATCTTACATAGATAATTATAACTGCTGATTAATTGATTGTAAAAGATTCTTCTTAATCAGAGGTAATTATAACATGTTGATTAAAATTCATGTCTTATAGGTTAATTAGAACATAGATTATACTTTATAGACAAATTGAACTAGATGGATAAATAGAAAATCTTTTTTGGAAAAAAGTAATGATTGGATCTTTTGATATAAAATGCCACCATTTTTTTTCTCTATCTAACTGAACAATCTGTTGGGATCTGTCCATTGACTTATGTGTAAGTAAATTTTCTTTTCAACCTGCCTGACTAGTGCAACCCCAGCCTGCACTGGACTGGTTGTCTTGTAACCCTGGTTGTCATGGTTGTTGTCTCGTCTTGGGGCTGGACATTACCCTCCACCCCTGGTCATTTTTCCTCGGACATCCCCCAGGTCACTAAACCCCTATCACTTACCTGCTGTATATTGCTACCCTCCTCCCAAGTCAGGAGTCGGACATTACCCCCCCCCCCCCCCATCATTAATAAATACAATGTTGATACAAAGTCTGGAAAAAAATTGGAATTTAGAAAGTTTGATTTTAGACATTTTAGACTTATAAATATCTGTAAAACTACTAGCTTTTGGGCTTGTTTAAAAAATAAAGTTTGGAGTTTTGCTTTCAAAAATGAGTAAAAACTGTGTGGATAGTACACTGTTGTTGATTAGATGAAATGTTGGACATCAACCAACCAATAACTTTCAAGTATGGTTTGTGAACTACTTGTTTGAATCAGTACATTTTGGCCACAATTGGAGCAAACTTCTTAAATGTGAGACAACTTTCTATGGGGTATGGGTTTATCTTTTGAATGACATTTTGTATGGCTTGATCATCAAGTCGGTCAAGCAGGTCCTGAGTATACATCTCACATTTGGAACATGCACCGCCAAGTCAAAAATCAGTGACCATGTTCCAACAACATTAAAGTTGGTATAGAGTCAGTTGCTGCAGACATCCAGTGTCTAACATATTTTTAATATTTTCTCCAATGAGACCATGTTGTCCAGAAAGTGATAGTCACTGGTCTAACAACTTGGTGGACGACCGTCTTACCACCAGGAGAAAATGTCATGACTCCTGAACTGTAAACGTTGTCAGTGATTTTGTGAATAAAGACCACATCAGCGGGGGGGGGGGGGGGGGGTAATGTCCTAGACTCACCCTGTAGCCTGTGATGCCTTGTGTTTTTATTTTAGCATTACATTTAAAGTTTGGTGAAAGATACACCCTATATCTGGATCAGGGTTGTTTTCTAGCCTTGAGTTTTTGTTTTTATTTTACGTTTCAGTGGGCAGTGTTCAAATTTATTCTTTTTATTTTTGTTATATTTTTGCATCCTTTTTAATCATGTTTCAGTAAGCAGTAATTCTGACGTTAATATTCTTGTGGTGAAATTAGCTTTGTCTATCCTTGTTTAATGTTGTTTATTTAACACAAAAATAGAAGAAGGTGGAAAGATGCAATTTTAGATTTAAATCATATTTGAAACTATAAAAGTTGATTGAAAAAACCTAAAAGCCAAAAATAATACTCTTGATTCTATAACTAGCCATGTATTTCCTTACATATAAACTGTAACTTGCGAAGGCTTGGGTATACCTGGTGTTGGACTATATCACCCAGATAGGTAGTCAACTAACTGGTCATTATATTAACATGTGCACACTGTTTGGTTCACTAGTATGTATGGGATGAAATAAACAAGTGGGTTATTGGCCTTGCTTATAATCAGATATCCCCAGAATAGTGTGACTTATTATTGCAAGACCTGGAGCTTGACCAAGTGAAATACATTATGCTTGCTACAACCCTGAAATAGATCAGCTGACATATGGTAGATTTTATAGCCCAGAATGCAATTCTTCAGACAGCCATTTTGTTTTCACACTGTCAATCTTCTTAGTTGAGGAGTTTTTAGAATTGATTCACCTTATTAGTAGCCTGTTAGAGTTGGATTTTAACTACAACCTCGCAATGGCCGTAATGTTTTTGTGAAGTGACCCAAGATATTGCGTGATTGCCTATTTAGTGTTTAGTATGAATGGCATGATTGCTGTGTTGTATTAACATGTTTGATTGTGACTCAAGATGCTGCACTATTACCAATTTAGTGTTTAGTATGAATGGCATGATTGCTGTGTTGTATTAACATGTTTGATTGTGACTCAAGATGCTGCACTATTACCAATTTAGTGTTTAGTATGAATGGCATGATTGCTGTGTTGTATTAACATGTTTGATTGTGTCCCAAGATGCTGCACTATTACCATTATAGTGTTTAGTATAAATGGAATGATTGCTGTGTTGTATTAACATGCATTTGATGTCTTGCGTTGAATGTAGAGAACAACAGCATCTGCAATCAACTCATATGGATCTTGTAGGAATTCACAACCCATTATGCACTATTATTTTGTATTAAATAAATTATATTTGGTGTTTTGGATTTTAAATATGAGGTAGTAACAAATAATCAGGCACTAATTTAAATTAAATAATTAACAAAATAATTGTCATTCATTGAATACAAGTTTTTTATACTAAGACATAATGAAGTTTTTTAAAAACAAAACAAAACAGAATGATCGTACACATTTTATTTCTGATACAGCTCTGTTGTGGCAAAAATTAATTTTATGGAAATTTTACAATTAGTAGAAGTTTTTTGTGTGTCACATAGTAAAAGACAGAATGCATGATAGCATGGGTGTATTTTGTTTTGTAGTGAAAAAGAAATTATTTTAAAATGACAGCTACATTAAGGGCCAGGAGACACTCACTGTTAGTAGGGGATGTACTAAAAACTCAAACCTAGATGGTGTCACCTCCAACCTGGATGGTGTCACCTCCAACCTGGATGGTGTCACCTCCAACCAGGATGGTATCACCTCCAACCAGGATGGTATCACCTCCAACCTGGATGGTGTCACCTCCAACCTGGACGGTGTCACCTCAAACCTGGATGGTGTCACCTCCAACCTGTATGGTGTCACCTCCAACCTAGATGGTGTCACCTCCAACCTGGATGGTGTCACCTCCAACCTGTATGGTGTCACCTCCAACCTGGATGGTGTCACCTCCAACCTGTATGGTGTCACCTCCAACCTGGATGGTATCACCTCTAACCTGTATGGTGTCACCTCCAACCTGTATGGTGTCACCTCCAACCTAGATGGTGTCACCTCCAACCTGTATGGTGTCACCTCCAACCTGGATGGTGTCACCTCCAACCTGGATGGTGTCACCTCCAACCTGTATGGTGTCACCTCCAACCTAGATGGTCTGTAAACCCCCAGCGCTGCCTTATGACACAACTTATATTTAATGTCCATTTTGTTGCATCTTTTCATTGGTGTGTTTTAAGCATGGTGTGAACTATTTGATTGGCATAAAAAAAAAATTAAAACTGTCTTGGATTGGATTAATGTTTTTTTATTTAAAAACTTTTCTAGTTTTTCTACTTGCAAATGGTGCAACATGTTTTTATAGTGGCAGAACACATTTTAAAAAAAAAAACATAATGTAAATCGCTGAAATTAGTTGTTAGTTTTAATGTAAACAAAATTCATTTTAAAGAAATAGACTAGCCAGCAAAGAAAATTTAATTTGAACAAAATTCATTTTGAAGCAACAGACTTGCCAGAAAAGAAAATAGATTCAGAACACTATTTCTCTTATAGCAACAGACTTGCCATAAAAGAAAAATTAATTGGAGCAATATTTCTTTTACAGCAACAGACTTGCCAGAACAGAAGCCACAAGCAACAACTCCACCGCAGACTGTTACCAACGGACAGCAACCTGTCTCTCCACCAAACACCAGACTGAACACACCCCAGCCGACACAAATACCTCTAGCAAGTAACAAACCTAATTTGACTCGGACATCGTCTAACTCATCTAGCACATCATACATCCAATTAGGTAATTTCACTCACCTTTTTTCATTGCACCCTGGTATACTCCCTTCACCCATTCATGTCAACTCCCTCATCATCTAGGTCATTATCTAACATCAACTATCAATGTATCTAACTCATTATCTAACTAATGTACTAACTCACCAAATCTAGTACTTTATTGAATTCATCACCCAACTCACCTAACACACCATTGACCCTTTATCTGGCCCAGTTAATATCATATCTGACTTATAACTTATCAACTAACCCATCTAGTACCTTATCTAAATTATCATCTAACCCATCTAGTAGCTTATCTAACTTATCATCTAACCCATTTAGTACCTTATCTAAATTATCATCTAACCCATTTAGTACCTTATCTAAATTATCATCTAACCCATTTAGTACCTTATCTAAATTATCATCTAACCCATTTATAACTTATCAACTAACCCATTTAGTAGCTTATCTAACTTATCATCTAACCCATCTAGTAGCTTATCTACCTTATCATCTAACCCATCTAGTACCTTATCTAACTTATCATCTAACCCATCTAGTAGCTTATCTAACTTATCATCTAACCCATCAAGTGTTTTATCTACCTTATCATCTAACCCATCAAGTGTTTTATCTACCTTATCATCTAACCCATCAAGTGTTTTATCTACCTTATCATCTAACCCATCAAGTGTTTTATCTACCTTATCATCTAACCCATCAAGTGTTTTATCTACCTTATCATCTAACCCATTTAGTGTTTTATCTACCTTATCATCTAACCCATTTAGTGTTTTATCTACCTTATCATCTAACCCATTTAGTACCTTATCTAAATTATCATCTAACCCATCTAGTACCGTATCTAACTTATCATCTAACCCATCTAGTAGCTTATCTAACTTATCATCTAACCCATCTAGTAGCTTATCTAACTTATCATCTAACCCAGGGGTCTCCAAACTTTTCAGTCCCTGGGCCGCATTAAGTACCAATTTTCAGTTCGGGGGCCAGTTAGTTCCAGGCATGTCTTTGATTTCTCTGCGCAAAGTTCCTCAGCCATCACCAAAAAAAATTTTTCCTGTGGGCAAAAAGATCTCCGCGGGCCGGATGAGAGGACCTCGCGGGCCGCATCCGGCCCGCGGGCCGTAGTTTGGAGACCCCTGATCTAACCCATCTAGTAGCTTATCTAACTTATCATCTAACCCATCTAGTAGCTTATCTACCTTATCATCTAGCCCATCTAGTAGCTTATCTACCTTATCATCTAGCCCATCTAGTAGCTTATATAACCTATCATATTACCCATCTAGTACCTTAAATTATCATTTAACCAGCCTAGCACTTCATTGCTAAGCATATCAGTAGTTTATTTACATATAATATGTTATGCTATGTCAATGTTTAAAAACATAAATAGAACTTATTGAGCTGATCGCATATCCAAACTTAGTAAAAATTTGTTTATGCTAGGCTAGGCATGTTTTTAACCCACAAACTGTTAATAAGTGCAACTGTTCTTTGGCGTCAGGCCATTTTAAGAGTTTTTCGTATGCTTGATAAAATTGTGTATTGAATGAAATCAGAGACCCTTACATGTAGCCTATACATTTTCTGAAAGTATATTGGACAAAGAATCTTTTGATACACAAATATGCTTTATTATGTGTATGTTGATAGCGACCTTGACATTTACAGGAAGACTAAAATTTGAGTACTCAACTTGTGCATTCAACCCAACCTAAAACCCAAAAAAAAATGTCCAAACCTCATAGAAACTACATTTTTAGATACTAGAAGTCATTAGCTTTTAGATAATACATAGTATTATAAACTAATGTTGAAAAGCGATTTTGTATGAATTATTTCATTCATGACTTGCACATTGTGCTTACTCAAAGAATTTCAGTAAATAAGGCATGAATTTTCATTATTAAATCTAGTTTTTTATTGAAATATTTTAATACTGAAACAAAGACCACAAACATGAATGTCAAGTCATCTCTTTATTTTCTCACTGTAATTAATCATATAAAGAAGTTCTAAGGTTATTTTCTAATTAAGATCAACGATCTGTAGCTTTAGACAGACATTTTCAAAGTAAAATACTGAGAAAATATTCTCTCCCGTTTTATAACAAAAATGAAAGCTGATGTACAAACAGAAAGCGAAAGGAAGGAAATTAATTTTTTAATAGTTACTTCCCCTCAACCAATGTATATTTATTCATTCGCATATTTAATCACGATTTTAATAATGTAACACCACAGAAAGGGGAATTACGGCTTCATCTGCCTTAATGACAGTTCGTGGGTTGATCATAATGTAAAAAAAGTTGGTTCAGTGGCTAATCCTGAGCCAAGGCTTAAAACATGGAAACTTAAAACCAAATGTATGATGAAATGCTTGTTGCATGAGTACATGTTTTAACCCTCAGAACACTGCACAACTGGGCCCCCAGCCACCAAGTCTGAGAGCACAGAGAGCGTGCCCAACTTCACGGCACCAGACCCCCCACAGAAGAACAAGAACCAGCCCGGGGGGACGGCCGTGGACGACGACGTGTTTGTGGGCCAAGAGATTTACGACCACCCCCGCAGTACGGACGAGAAGATGAGCTCCAGGTACCCAGATCTGTACCAGACCCCCCCAGCCAGACCAGGCTTCAGGCCCGTGGAGGAGGGAAACACGTCGTACGACATCCCACCCACCCACGACCACAGCCCACGCTTCAGCACCCGCACGGACTCGGCCACATCTGGGAGCGTTGACGACAGGGCTGCCACCCCCCCAGAGTGCTACGACTACCCTCCCCCGCGCCTCGGCTCCACCACATCCTCAGACAGCGAAGTCCCGCCAGAGCGACCCCCCAAGCCCAGCCACATGCAGTCCCCGTACCAGAACCTCCCCCCTGCTGGGAAGGGCATGAACGACACGGACTTAATGAGCACTGTGCCTGCCCCGCCAAAAGCTCATACCACGGGGTTAGGAAGTGGCTACGACATCCCAAGAAGTTCCAACCGCACCGCCAGAACATCCCAGCCAAGTTTACCTTTTATTTCCCCGCCCAGTCGGCAGTACCGGAGCACAACTTTAGGCCACACGTATCTGAACACCCAGACCAGGCCTGGGTCAGGCGAGGTACAGGTCGGGGACAGGCAAAGCAGTGACATAACCAGGTCTGAGGCCGGGGCGTTTGGCCCCCCGGCCGTGCCCCCACCACGCAATGGATCGGCCGGCGAGGATAAGTCTGCCAGTTCATCCCTCTACCAGTACCCACCATCCTCTGCGTCTTCCTTGCCTGGTTCAGGGGCTCCAGGACGGCCTCCAGCCCGGGGTGCAATGCCCCAGCCTCCCCCTGTTAGCCCTCGGAATCATGACAACAGTGTGACCCCTAACCAAGGTACATTGTTTTATGTTCTATACATGTTATCTAATGTACACTTTGTTTTATGTTCTACACATGTTGTCTATGTTCTATACACTTTGTTTTATGTTCTATACATGTTATCTAATGTTCTATACACTTTGTTTTATGTTCTACACATGCTGCCTATGTTCGATTCACTTTGTTTTATGTTCTACACATGTTGCCTATGTTCTATTCACTTTGTTTTATGTTCTACACATGTTGCCTATGTTCTATTCATGTTATGTTCTATACATGTTGCCTATGTTCTATTCACTTTGTTTTATGTTCTACACATGTTGCCTATGTTCTATACATGTTACTGTAAGTTATAAACATGTTGCCTTATGCTCTAATTATAAAAGTAAGTTAAGTTCCTACAACCCTGATAGTCCATGGGGCCAGTGAAGTAGAGTTCACCTGTTTCTTTGACCTCCCTATATAAAGGGATGGTGTAGTCAGCCTTTACTTTCCCTGAGTCAGGTACCCATTAGAGCTGAGAGGACTCAATGCTGTTCTACTGACTTGAATCCGGATTTGAACTCAAGGCTTTTGGGTTAGTAGTGTATGGGTCCACCACTAGACCATGCCGCCCCATTTATGTTCTATAAATGTTTCCCTATGTTTATACATGTTGCCTTAAGTTTTATACATGTTGCCTTAAGTTCTATACATGTTGCCTTAAGTTCTATACATGTTGCCTTATGTTTTATACATGTTGCCTTAAATTTTATACATGTTGCCCTATGTTTTATACTTGCGTTATAATGGCATTGTTCCTCAGTCATTAGATAATACACACATGAGCTTCATTCATGGAATTGACATTATTAATATTATTTGGAACATCAAGGGAGTATATTAAAACCAGAATTTGTGTTACGCATGAATAGTTGTTTTTTCACTAGTATATAATGTGGTGTTTGTGTTATTTAAGAAAAGTTGTTTTTCCTAAAGATGTCTCTGTTGTATCTATCATGTGATGCTATTCCACAGACGAGACCACACCTATATTTAGCACCCAGAGAACAAGAAGCTTTAAGCGCCAGAACAATATAAACAACAGTTCACCCAAACTCACGTAAGTTGGTCTTTAATTGGTCTCACAACTTTAATTGTTCTTACAACTTTAATTAGGCTCACAACTTTAATTGTTCTCACAACTTAATTGTTCACACAACTTTAATTGGGCTCACAACTTTAATTAGGCTCACAACTTTAATTGTTCTCACAACTTTAATTGGTCTCACAACTTTAATTGGTCTCACAACTTTAATTGGGCTCACAACTTTAATTGTACTAAGAACTTTAATTGGTCTCACAACTTTAATTGGTCTCACAACTTTAATTGGTCTCACAACTTTAATTGGGCTTAGAACTTTAATTGGACTCTCAACTTTTATTGTTCTCACAACTCAATGTGATGCACCTCTAAATGCTTAGAATGAAACGTTAGAAAATGTCTTGGTTTCAACTTTTTCCGATGTAAAGATTCTGTGTTTCAATGGGTTGTGTTGTCTATTTACATGGAACATAAAGTAAACAGATGTACAAAGAAAACATTTTGTTTATTGCAGGACGAAGAAATCCCACCCCCTCCCCATGTCTGCACTTGTCCCTGCTCCAAGACCTGCTCCACCCCGACCTAAGGAGGATGAGGAGGAGAGTGTAAGTTGGGTTGTCACACCTGTGGGGGGGGGGGGGGGGGGTAAGTTGGGCTGTCACACCTGTGGGGGTGGGGCTGTCACATTTGTAGGGGGGGGAGTATAAGTTGGGCTGTCACATTTGTAGGGGGGGGGGAGTATAAGTTGGGCTGTCACATTTGTAGGGGGGGGGGGGGTAAGTTGGGCTGTCATACCTGTGGGGGTGGGGGGGGGGATGGTGGGGGTAAGTTGGGCTGTCACACCTGTGGGGGTGGGGGGGGTAAGTTGGGCTGTCACATTTGTAGGGGGTGGGGGGGTGTAAGTTGGGCTGTCATACCTGTGGGGGTGGGGGGGGGGGATGGTGGGGGTAAGTTGGGCTGTCACACCTGTGGGGGTGGGGGGGTAAGTTGGGCTGTCACATTTGTAGGGGGTGGGGGGTGTAAGTTGGGCTGTCATACCTGTGGGGGGGGGGGTAAGTTGGGCTGTCACATTTGCGGGGGGGGGGTAAGTTGGGCTGTCACATTTGTAGGAGGGGGGGGGGGGGTAAGTTGGGCTGTCACATTTGCGGGGGGGGGGGGGTGTAAGTTGGGCTGTTACATTTGTAGGGGGGGGGGGGTAAGTTGGGCAGTCACATTTGTAGGGGGGAGGGTAAGTTGGACTGTCACATTTGTAGGGGGGGGTAGGTTGGGCCGTCAAATTTTGTTCGGGGGGGGAGTGTAAGTTGGGCTGTCACATTTGTAGTGGGTGGGGGTGGGGGGTAAGTTGAACTGTCACAATTGTAGGGGGGAGTGGGAGTGTAAGTTGGGCAGTCACATTTGTAGGGGGGAGGGTAAGTTGGACTGTCACATTTGTAGGGGGGGGGTAAGTTGGGCTGTCACATTTGTTGGGGGGGGGAGTGTAAGTTGGGCTGTCACATTTGTAGTGGGTGGGGGTGGGGGGTAAGTTGAACTGTCACAATTGTAGGGGGGAGTGGGAGTGTAAATTGGACTGTCACATTTGTAGGGGGGAGGGGTAATTTGGGCTGTCACATTTGTAGGGGGGGAGGGGTAAGTTGGGCTGTCACATTTGTAGGGGGGGTGATAAGTTGAACTGTCACATTTGTAGGGGGGAGTGGGAGTGTAAGTTGGGCAGTCACATTTGTAGGGGGGGGTAAGTTGGGCTGTCACACCTGTGGGGGGGGGGGCGTAAGTTGGACTGTCACATTTGTAGCGGGTGGGGGTGGGGGGTAAGTTGAACTGTCACAATTGTAGGGTGTAGGGGGGAGTGGGAGTGTAAGTTGGGCAGTCACTTATCTGTGATTCCCCCCTATGTAATATGCTCAAGCTGATTAGATAGAACCAAGTTTTGTTTACGTTTTCATTCAGAGTCAGTTACGATGTAAATACAGAAATTAGCCAAGAAATTTTGTTTACATTCAGGCTCAGTTATGATGTAAATACAGAAATTAGCCCAGAATTTTCGTTTACATTCAGACTCAGTTACGATGTAGATACAGAAATTAGCCAAGAATTTTTGTTTACAATTTTCACAAGCCATTACTGTGCAGTAAGATATTTATCATTGAAACTGATTTGTCATTTTTTTCCTGATCAGTTGCGCAATAAAATGGCCCATCTGGATACAGATGAAGAGGTAAACAAAAACTTGATGTGAGAGTGATTGCACTTGGTTGCCAAGGACACAGTTTATTGATAATAAGTAGGGGAGGCTATCTAGGAGTTTTTCAGAAGGGAAATTTATTGTAGCTATGTTAAAAATTATATTGGTGAAATAATTTGCATTTTATGACTATATAGAGTAGAAATGCAGAATGTCCAAAAACTAAATTTTGCAAATATAAGTATTCCCATATTGAGATGGTTCAAAGTATTGTTAAAAAATTTTCAAATAATTGCATTCAAGTTTTCTGACATTTTACATTATTGCTCTGCTGTTATTTCTGATAAAAGTTAAGGTGTACAGTGAAAATACTGCATTTACCTTCTGTATAATTGACATATAAATAAAATTAGAGGAAAAGTTTGCAACTGGTGTACGTTCTACAGACACCACCCTCTTAGCATAAACCACTGTGTTAATTTCATCTACTTTCTACAGACACCACTCTGTTAATTTAATCTACTTTCTACTTACACACTACTCTTTTAATTTAATCTACTTTCTACTTACACACTACTCTTTTAATTTAATCTACTTTCTACAGACCCACCACCCACTTAGTTTGCTCCACTCCGTGCCCGCCCCAGCTGTTGATATGGACGCCATGGACCGAGAACTTAAGTACATAGATCTGGAGCTGACCGGCTCTGTGCAGGATGCCCCCCGCCCCACCCACAGCCACGGCCACACCCACAGCCACACCCACATGGACAGGGGCAAGGATCTAGCCACGGAGTACAGGGAGATTGACTTTGTCAAAACACAGGCTCTCAGTGATGCTAAGAAAGTCAAGGAAAAAGAAAGGAAAAATGATGATCACAACTGAAGCTAAGATTAGCAAATCTGTGTAGACCTAGAGATGAGGTAATTTCTACTTTTGTCACATTTTAAATTTGGTTTTAAAAACATGGCCTGGCCTAACAATGAAATCATTAAATTTGTATTTTATGTATCCTGGCCCTTATATTTTAAAATAATTTTACTATTTAGTTTTAAAACGTTTGTATTTTTTTCTATCTTTATGTTAGTCGTTATCTGACCACCATGTTAAATTAAAACAAGTTGTGTATGCACTACTGTGTATTGCCATACTGCTTCTTTTTCAACAATGTTACCACTGGTCATTATGATGACTCACCATAATGACCTCTGGCTGCAATGTCCATGGGTCACAATGTGTCCACTGGGCCGTATTGTCCAGACATTGTCCACTAGCCATATGTTAAATGCCTCTTGTGTTACTTTGCCATATTGGTGCTTGTGTATGTTGAAAGTTGCTCCTGGCTGTTGTGTTAACTAAACTAAAAAACTAGCCATACATTGGGTCATCTAGCCCAGTGGCGTAGGCAGGGGGGGTTAGGGGGGGTCATAACCCCCCCCATAGACCCCTCGGTATATATAAAAAGTATGAGGGGGGGGTGCAAATCGAAAGTTTGAGGGGGGGGTGCAAATCGAAAGTTTGAGGGGGGGGGGGTGCAAATCGAAAGTTTGTCCCCGGGTAAAAATTGGAACCCCCCCCCCCCCCTTGAGACGATCCTGGCTACGCCACTGATCTAGCCATACCATTAGGTCAACAAGCCATAACATTGGGTCATTATTGGGTCATCTAGCCATAACATTGGATCATCTAGCCATAACATTAGGTCAACATTAGGTCATCTAGCCATAACATTGGGTCATCTAGCCATAACATTGGGTCATCTAGCCATATATTGGGTCAACTTTGGTTCATCTAGCCATAACATTGGGTCATCTAGCCATACATTAGGTCATCTAGCCATACATTGGGTCATCTAGCCATACATTGGGTCATCTAGCCATACATTGGGTCATCTAGCCATACATTGGGTCATCTAGCCATACATTGGGTCATCTAGCCATACATTTGGTCATCTAGCCATACATTGGGTCATCTAGCCATACATTGGGTCATCTAGCCATACATTGGGTCATCTAGCCATACATTTGGTCATCTAGCCATACATTGGGTCATCTAGCCATAACATTGGGTCATCTAGCCATACATTGGGTCATCTAGCCATACATTGGGTCATCTAGCCATACATTTGGTCATCTAGCCATACATTGGGTCATCTAGCCATAACATTGGGTCATCTAGCCATACATTGGGTCATCTAGCCATAACATTGAGTATTAAACCATTTTTCTTGTTCACACTAATCCGCTCTTACAGCTTGTTTTGTTATGTGTTAATAAATAGTTCTGTGCTTATAGATCTGTTGCACTCTTTACCACAATGTTAAACTTGTTAAAGAGTTTTCACAAGTGATCTAAAACAGTTACCTGTGTAATTGCTTGTCCTGTAAGTCTATGCCTGACTTGTAAAACTCACACACAAAAAATGGCTGAATATTTTGTTTTCAATTTATTTCTTATTATTTAAATGTACACTTCTGTCACTGCTCACAATAGCTGCATGTAAATTATTTTCTTTTCATGTTACATTTTTATACTGCTAGTTTTTAGTCTAGTCTGGATATTTTGCTCAAAATTTTAAAAAGGGTTTTTTTTTACTTAAAGATAATTGTTCAAAACTTACACTCAGTAAAAATATTTTTAGTTTTTTTTTTTGGGTCCTAAATGGCAGATCTCTACACATTATTCAGACTACCTGGCCAACCACAACACATTATTCAGATGTTTCAATTCTTTGTTGATGACCATGCTTTACTAAATAAGCCGCATTTTAAACTTAACAAACCATTTTTATTGCAATGTTTTTAATCTATTTGATAAAAAATTATTTACTTAAAAGTGGGATAGATAATCCTCTTGCAAAACTATGAGCATTTTATCTTTATTTTATGGGAAAATATATAAAAATTATCAAGATAATTTTTTTTAAGATTGAAGACATTTTTTCTGTTTAATGACCTTAGCAATGTCTTTGTGAGCAAAAATGTGAAAACTACTTTAGATGGATACTTTTCTGGACATCCAAGTGGGAGAACACATTTATTGACATTTTTTACAGTGGATTATTTGATGACTTCCCTGATCTGGTGACATTACATTCATGTGGTTGACATTTATGTGATATAGTTGACATTTCATTCATGTGACATTTAGTTGATGTACTTGACATTTCATTATGTAAATGACATTTCATAACTTGTTGAAACAAGCGACTGAAACATTGAGCGCAGTATGTTAAGCATTAGTGAGTGGTGACTCTTCTCAATGATGAGATGGTTGTTCAGCTGAGATGGTTGTTCAGCTGAGATGTTTGCTTGTTAGTCAATGATGTTGTTATATTCTGTGATGTGGAACAGCCGCACTAGTAATGAGGAACAAAATGTTGTCTTAAAAATTCTTTTGACTCCTGGTTACAATCTATTTTTTTTTAAATAATGAAAATATCTTTTTCTGAAAATAGACTATGAGGAAATGCTATAGTTACCACTTGCCCATGTGGAATGTTGTAGTTACCACTTGCCCATGTGGAATGTTGTAGTTACCACTTGCCCATTGGGGAATGTTGCAGTTACCACTTGCCCATGGGGAATGTTGTAGTTACCACTTTCCCATGGGGAATGTTGTAGTTACCACTTGCCCATGGGGAATATTGTAGTTACCACTTGCCCATGGGGAATGTTGTAGTTACCACTTGCCCATGGGGAATGTTGTAGTTACCACTTTCCCATGGGGAATGTTGTAGTTACCACTTGCCCATGGGGAATATTGTAGTTACCACTTGCCCATGGGGAATGTTGTAGTTACCACTTGCCCATGGGGAATGTTGTAGTTACCACTTGCCCATGGGGAATGTTGTAGCTACCACTTGCCCATGGGGAATGCTGTAGTTACCACTTGCCCATGGGGAATGTTGTAGTTACCACTTGCCTTGAATTGTTAAGTCCAGACTCAGCGCCTTAAGTGTTGCATGTTACCACAGTATATGTATCCAACCATGTATAACTTGATGACCATTTGCTGGTAGTGGTGGCATTTGTCATTAGAGTTTCATCATTGATGGCATTTTATCATGAGAGCACTGTTGATGATGGCATTTGTCTTGACAGTGCCATCATTGATGGCATTTGGTTGCTGTTGTGAAGCCTATGTTAGCATGTGCACTTTCATGAGCCATTATGACAACAGTGTTATTTAGTGATGTCTTACAATTGTTTTCAGTGGCTTTCTTTCCATCTCGTGATATAGACTGACCATTTTCTTTCCTTGTACAATACAATACATGAATCAACTGTAAGCTACTGTAAAACCACTATTAGTTTTTGTATTTAAGTCATATTTTTTTTACCATATTTAAAAAACAAACCAGTGTATAACTTTCAATGAGTTCACTAATATTTTAATTCAGTAAATTGTTTATGCCTCCTAAACATTTTTTAAACTGAAACATCAGAACTAATTTTTCAAAATACTTGAAAATTTTAATTCATTTTTTTTATGCATTAGAATTTGACTTGAGGCTTTGTTACTCTGATGTTAACACTAGCCTGCCATAGAGTCATGTTGATGAAATGACCCCAGTGTATTTGTTGTTTCCTCTCATTATTTCATCTTCAAACCATTTAGGATATTTTTCTTTATTCCCCCTGGACCTACCCCCTCCATCTCTCCAATTTTTCCCAAATTTTATAAAATTTATCTTTTTGGCATTTATTTTCCCATTCGAGATCACTGTCTCAGTTAAATCCCCCACCCCTGACGTTTTATCTGAAATAGCTACGTCACCCACACGATTACCCCCCCCCCCCCCTGATGTTTAGTTTAGCTCAACCAGCCTTGTTGTTTCATTAGATCTCACCTCCCTTCCCTGTAAATACTTGTATATTTATATTTTATCTTCTTTTATTTTCTCGCCCGTTCATTCTTTTTTTAGTGATGTTTTTTATTCACCTCTAGAATTTTCTGCACTGCTAAAATTTTTTAGATCTAACTTTTTAACTACCTGCTTAACAGAAGTTTTTAGATCTAACTTATAAACTATAAATATAAAACTCCTTTAAATATTTCCATGTTTAAAAATCCTAATGTGTTCGTCGAAGCTGAGACATCATCATCTGATTTCACTTACGTGATAGCTGAGTCTTCCATTGAATTTTTTGTCATTTAATTTTTTAACGTCAATTACAATTTTAAAAATAAAACAGTTTTCAACCATTACAAAAATAGATCACTTATAAGAAATAAGGCCTTGGATTTGTTTACCTACGTTTATTTATCTTTTCCTAAGCAAGTTACATACTCAATTCTCAACACAACTTGATGTATAGAAAGGTTTTTTTTGGCTCAAAGAACTCTGTGTTTAAGTCTGGTTTTGTTGTGAATCATTGTCTCAGATAAATTAAAAAAAAAATTAAACAATGAATTGTCTTGATTAAAACATGAATTGTGTCGATGTTCTGTCTAATGTCACTCAGTTCAAATATTTTGTTCTTCACTAACCTGATTCCCTGTTATCTAACATTCATCATTTACTCACAATGTACACAATTATTTCACATGTATTTCTCATAGTTTCTTATATTAAATTTATTGTATATTCCTTGAACTTGATTTTTTAACATATTTTAGATCATTTTTATATACATTTAAAACAAAATGTTATCAATAGCTTTCTATGTTTATAAATAGAATTTTCTTTACTGCACTTAACTGTCTTATTTGTGCGTCATTTTAGTTTGATCAGATTATGTTGATTTTTATTGTAAAATTATTTTTGTTTTAAATATTCCACCAAATAGTTTTCTATAAGCTTGATTCATGCATAATACAATTTTTTGTTATAATTATATAGCCTTTGACATTTCACTGTACACATTATAAAGAAAGATTTAATCTTAATATAACGGTTGATGAACTTGAGGCAGGTGTGTTTTAATAGAGATATTAATCAGTTAAATATTTTATTGTAGAGTAACCTCCCTAAGATATATACTATATACATACACTGGATGTAGTTGCAATAAGTAAAGGGAGATCAAATTTATTTGGAGTTATGGTTCCTGCTATTTTACAACCCTTGTAAACACAGAACCAAATTTCAAAGCATTCATTGCATTTTTTAAAAGATAGAATGTTTTTTACCTTAAATAATTCAGTGTGATTTATTGTTTATATATGCTTCCTCCCTCTCATTTGTATTAGATAAAACCCAAAATTTATAGTATTGTATTTCTAGATAAATTCAAACATATTTACATTTAAAAAAAATTAAAATAAATTGTGCTAAGTTGTATAGGTAGTTAGCAAAAATGTTTTTGATGTAATTTATTTTATGAATTGTAATATCTTATCTTTTTTTTTTCTTAGTTTAAACCAATTTTAAACCAATGCTGATTTTTTTAATAACCATTTTCTGTAATATTTTTTTACTTATTTTAATGACACAAAAGCTGATATTTAAATGACGTCATCACTGTTATCATTTTTTTGTTGTCTTTAATAAGTCTTAAAAGTCATGTTTTAACAAGTCATAAGTCAGCTGAGAGTAGAATTTTGTCAGTGTTTTAATCATCCATGACACACATTGCGTGACATGACTTGTTTCAGGTGCTATAGTTCAACTCTGCTGCCAATCAAAACTTGTTCCCTCCCTTAAACACTGTTGTGTGTGTGTGGGGGGGGGGGGGGGGTGATGGTTATTGCCCCTTTTCTGTCTTCTTAAAATAGGTTTCAAAATTTTTTTTGGACAATTATAAAAGTCGGTGTACTTCAGGAGTGGGGGGGGGGGGGTGTTGAAAAAAATATATTTAACAGATGAAAGAAAGGTAAGTTTGATTATAATCTTTCTGTTTTTACTAGTGAGTTAATGTTATTGATAACATCATCAGTTCAAAGGGTCATTTGCCCAGTGTGGGCTACATTGGTCATCTGCCCAGTGTGGGCTACATTGGTCATCTGGCCAGTGTGGGCTACATTGGTCATCTGCCCAGTGTGGGCTACATTGGTCATCTGTCCAGTGTGGGCTACATTGGTCATCTGCCCAGTGTGGGGTATATTGGTCATCTGTCCAGTGTGGGCTACATTGGTCATCTGCCCAGTGTGGGCTACATTGGTCATCTGTCCAGTGTGGGCTACTACATTGGTCAGCTGCCCAGTGTGGGCTACATTGGTCATCTGCCCAGTGTGGGCTACATTGGTCATCTGCCCAGTGTGGGCTACTACATTGGTCATCTGCCCAGTGTGGGCTACATTGGTCATCTGCCCAGTGTGGGCTACTACATTGGTCATCTGCCCAGTGTGGGCTACATTGGTCATCTGCCCAGTGTGGGCTACATTGGTCATCTGCCCAGTGTGGGCTACATTGGTCATCTGGCCAGTGTGGGCTACTACATTGGTCATCTGGCCAGTGTGGGCTACATTGGTCATCTTGCCGCATATGTTGTTTGATATCCGGTATTTTAAATCTTTAATGAGCTACTGACTAACTTAGATTCTGAAGCCAACTTTAGCTGAGTACTAAATAAAACTGAGAAAAGTTCTTTTGTGCTAAGCTGTAACCCCACTCCTGCTATCAAAAGACAAATGATTTTTAAAAAAATCAGAAAATGGCTAGTTAAAGATGTCATCCCTATGTATAAACTACCTTAGTTCACTTGGTCACACAAGCCATCCGTTATACATATACACATAGATTTTGTATGGTGAAGTAATCGCATAACTATATGCTATCTCTTTTTGTCAATAAATAATTAAATTTTTTTCTATATCATTATGAGCTTAAAATATTTCTGTATGTATTTGTTTTAACTTAAGATTATATCTGTCTTTTAATTGGAATTTTCTTAACAAATATAAAACTTATTACAATAATGATATGCCAATGATATTTTTAGTATTTTTTAATCTTATTGATTGCATAATTGATTTTAACAAAAAATTATTTTAAAAAGTGAATGCCTGAAAAAAAAAAGATTTTTAAAAATCTAATTTCCAAATTAATTTAACTTGCTGCCAAAGCTTGAGAGTTGTTAGTTTTTTTTAAACTTTAAAAAAAAATTATGTTTTCAGCTAATCAAAACTTGATTCATTTTCACAAAGAACTTTTAAAATGAATTGTAAGTGAACAATATTAGATCAAAGGCTAATAAAATGTTGCAGGGTCAAAATAAGAGTTTGTTTATTTATGTCAGTAGTAACCCAGCAAATGTTGGTCTATTAAAAAAGTATCAAAACTAAATTTTTCACACTGAGTGAATAATTTATTCAAAAACAAAAATTGTATCAAATGGTAAGACTAAAATTTTGTGGGCTCTTCATCTGTATTTAACATCATGAATCCTGGTTCAACCCTATAATTTAACATCATGAATTCTGGTTTAATAATAGATAATTTATCATCATGAACAGGACATCTAGTTTAACCTGATAATGTAAGTTGATGAACTGAACACCACCTTAATTTGACATGTTCCTACTGTGTTAGAGAAGCTTCTATTGCTAGCTTGCATGATTTGTATTTGGTGATATCATTTGTACGCCAGCATGTCTGTTTAGTCCAACAGATTTTCACTATTATTTTATTGACATTTATTGTAGTCTATATATAACTGTAAATAAATAAAAACAATATTCTACAGAGGAAGGCTTATTCATCATTTTTAAACATATTTTTGTGTGCAATTTTGATGTTTTTTTTTTCAGTCTCAAGACAGCGCTCAGAAAATGTAATGTTGACATTTGACCTAAATCTAGACTAACTTAGGTGACCTATGTACACTAATTATATTTTAGCACTAATTGTCATACACTTAAAGAACATGCAAATCTCTCTTATATCAAGAAATCTGTTTTTATTTTAAAGGGGCTTTACAATATTTAATTAATTATGAAAATGGCAACATTATATAACAGAGAGGGATTAAATTAGCCAATAAAAAAACAACCAGTTTATGTTAATTTTAAAAATGTTGGAAGTTTAATTTCATGTGTGGAAAAAATTGTTTTATGTACATTCAATAAAAAAATCAGTATAAAATTCAAGAGGCATTTATACACAAGCCATGACTTTAAATACCTGATAGTTTTTAGCAGCATTCATACATTAAGTCATGGTTTTAAATATATGATTGTTGTTGGTCTGTTTAAAACATACATATACCAGGGGAAATAATCGCAAAAAAAGCTGGATAAATAAATAAGGGACATAATCAAGTAAAAACAAAAAAATCGCATCTTAACTTAATTACTTTAGTGTAATCAGAGATTGGTTGTTCATAAAATAAATGTTTTATAGGTAAGAAGTTTCGCAGATGCTAAGCATGTAAAGGAATTAACAGTTTAAAAAAATTAAAATTCTAAATTGTTATATAATAAAATTAATATAAATTTTAATTTGATGTAATGATATAAGTATTGATGGCGAGTCATTGAAGTTCAGACATCCAATTAACACTCACACGGACAGTCTATTATGTAGATGAGTTTTGGCAGACGATATAAATATAAGGCAGGTAATTGCACACCTTGAGAGTTAAGAGTAACTTCTGTAGAGGCCCAGAGTAAAGGTATTCCATTAACAATGTCACACTACAGGGTGGGGAGGGGGGGGGGGGGGTCGATTTGTGTTACGAGGAATATTTTTAAAGAGAAATCGATGTTTTAAAAAAACAAAATATTTTTTTTAAATTAAAAAAACTAAATTTAAAAAATGGGGGGGGGGGGGGGGGTGGGTAACGTCATTTTAGGGGTGGATTTTGGCTTTTTGTGATGATGAGGGGAGATAGTCTTATAATGTTGAGCGTGACCTCGTTTATGGATGACCCCTATCTGTCTTTACTCGATACAAAAAATATACACTGTAAACTACAATAATAAACCTGTTGAATGATACAAACACCGTAATTCCGAAATATTAAAAATGCACGTGCGAAGTTTAAAAATAACCTCGCATATTTAGCTGGCAATTCCCGAAGACTCTGGATTGTCGTTTTGTTTTGGCCTGCATGCAGATCTGGAGTGTGCGTGGAAGACGAGGGGCAGAGTGTTGCATAACATGGCAGCTTCTTGCTGGAAGGGGTTGCATTTTTTTTTCCTAGGAAAATAATTAATGAAACTAAAAGGGTAAGCTTAGTTTGGATCATGCGTGATGTAACTTTAAAAAAAAAATGTTTATTCTTTGGAGGGGGGGGGGGGGGTGGTGCGTGCTAATACTGGTACGGATGGTAAAACGCATGACCGCCAACCTAACTTCTTGTCCGTACCACAACTCTTAGTTCACCCAACTCTGATGGGTATCTGGCTCATGCTAAGGAACGTAAAAGCGGCTGAGTATTGTGCTGACCACAATATCCCTTCATATGCTGAATTCACAGAAACAGGTGAACTCTACTGATCTGCTACATGGACCCATGGTGTTGTAAGAGTAACTTCACAATGTAGGTTAGATATTATGGTGAGTAACTTCACAATGTAGGCTAGATATTATGGTAATTCCTTTCAATGACCACAGTACTCGTGTAAATATTTCGACACTTACCTTCAATGACTGAAGTGCTGATGTAGATATCATGACTGCACTTAAAGGCGTGGCTTAGCTTTCAGGACCTGTTTCACCATGAGGAGCTTTGGTTACTTTTATGCAAACAAGTTATATATATATATATATATATATATATATATATATATATATATATATATATATATATATATTCTATATCAGTATACGACAAATTGTACGCTTATAAAAACATACCTAACAAAAGCGTGATAGTAGAAAAAATACGAAACTAAAGTCAACAACTTACGAAACGAAAGCCATACTGCTACAACAAGCAGGGGATGCCTCTCATTCTTCAAGGGAGGCTGTGCTTGTTGGTGTGGTAGAAGTGGCTGTAGTTGACTGCGGATGTACATGGTTAGATGGTGGTGGATGAAGTGGGGATGCACATGGTTAGATGGTGGTGGATGAAGTGGGGATGCACATGGTTAGATGGTGGTGGATGAAGTGGGGATGTACATGGTTAGATGGTGGTGGATGAAGTGGGGATGTACATGGTTAGATGGTGGTGGATGAAGTTGAATGCAAAATGTTCGTCATTGCAATTTGATGTGTGTAAAATGTTGGAGAATGAAGTTGGACGCAGTGTCAAATTTTGGTGTCTGACGTAAGTTAATACATGAAAGGTAAAAGCCCCACCCTAGCCATAACTTTAGGCCGACAATAGCCTTAGCCATCATCCCGCTACGGGATACCAGCAATCTGAGTGTAGGGTACAGCTAACTGTACACACATGTCCCATTCATCACAGACACACTGACGTACACTGATAAAGACACTAACACACCACACATATACATGTCAACCTGTTAACTGCACCACAACAGGATGAGCCTGGGCTAACCTACACACTGAGATCCACTGAATTTTGACCCAAATGTTGACCGAATGTTGACTCACCTATATAGTTCATGTCTCTCTTCATGCTACATGCCCGCTCACCCTGAAACAGCATACAATTGAATTAGTTTACATAATACGTCATACTAAGATAAAGCTAGACGCTAAAGTAACCCACATAACTCAGCAAGACGCTAAAGTAACCCACATAACTCAGCAAAAAGCTAAAGTAACCCACATAACTCAGCAAGACGCTAAAGTAACCCACATAACTCAGCAAGACGCCAAAGTAACCCACATAACTCAGCAAGACGCTAAAGTAACCCACATAACTCAGCAAGACGCTAAAGTAACCCACATAACTCAGCAAGACGCTAAAGTAACCCACATAACTCAGCAAGACGCTAAAGTAACACACATAACTCAGCTAGACGCTAAAGTAACCCACATAACTCAGCTAGACGCTAAAGTAACACACATAACTCAGCAAGACGCTAAAGTAACCCACTAAATCAACAAGACGCTAAAGTAACCCACATAACTCAGCAACACGCTAAAGTAACCTATATAACTCAGCAAGACGCTAAAGTAACCCACATAACTCAGCAACACGCTAAAGTAACCTATATAACTCAGCAAGACGCTAAAGTAACTTACATAACTCAGCAAGACGCTAAAGTAACTTACATAACTCAGCAAGACGCTAAAGTTACCCACATAACTCAGCAAGACGCTAAAGTAACCCACATAACTCAGCAAGACGCTAAAGTAACCCACATCACTCAGCAAGACGCTAAAGTAACCCACACAACTCAGCAAGACGCTAAAGTAACCCACATAACTCAGCAAGACGCTAAAGTAACCCACATAACTCAGCAAGACGCTAAAGTAACCCACATAACTCAGCAAGACGCTAAAGTAACCCACATAACTCAGCAAGACGCTAAAGTAACCCACATAACTCAGCAAGACGCTAAAGTAACCCACATAACTCAGCTAGACGCTAAAGTAACCCACATAACTCAGCAAGACGCTAAAGTAACCCACATAACTCAGCAAGACGCTAAAGTAACCCACATAACTCAGCAACACGCTAAAGTAACCCACATAACTCAGCAAGACGCTAAAGTAACCCACTAAATCAACTAGACGCTAAAGTAACCCACATAACTCAGCAAGACGCTAAAGTAACCCACATAACTCAGCAAGACGCTAAAGTAACCCACATAACTCAGCTAGACGCTAAAGTAACCCACATAACTCAGCAAGACGCTAAAGTAACCCACTAAATCAACTAGACGCTAAAGTAACACACATAACTCAGCAAGACGCTAAAGTAACCCACTAAATCAACAAGACGCTAAAGTAACCCACATAACTCAGCAACACGCTAAAGTAACCTATATAACTCAGCAAGACGCTAAAGTAACCCACATAACTCAGCAACACGCTAAAGTAACCTATATAACTCAGCAAGACGCTAAAGTAACTTACATAACTCAGCAAGACGCTAAAGTAACTTACATAACTCAGCAAGACGCTAAAGTTACCCACATAACTCAGCAAGACGCTAAAGTAACCCACATAACTCAGCAAGACGCTAAAGTAACCCACATAACTCAGCAAGACGCTAAAGTAACCCACATAACTCAGCAAGACGCTAAAGTAACCCACATAACTCAGCAAGACGCTAAAGTAACCCACATAACTCAGCAAGACGCTAAAGTAACCCACATAACTCAGCAAGACGCTAAAGTAACCCACATAACTCAGCAAGACGCTAAAGTAACCCACATAACTCAGCAAGACGCTAAAGTAACCCACATAACTCAGCTAGACGCTAAAGTAACCCACATAACTCAGCAAGACGCTAAAGTAACCCACATAACTCAGCAAGACGCTAAAGTAACCCACATAACTCAGCAACACGCTAAAGTAACCCACATAACTCAGCAACACGCTAAAGTAACCCACTAAATCAACTAGACGCTAAAGTAACCCACATAACTCAGCAAGACGCTAAAGTAACCCACATAACTCAGCAAGACGCTAAAGTAACCCACTAAATCAACTAGACGCTAAAGTAACCCACATAACTCAGCAAGACGCTAAAGTAACCCACATAACTCAGCAAGACGCTAAAGTAACCCACATAACTCAGCAACACGCTAAAGTAACCCACTAAATCAACTAGACGCTAAAGTAACCCACATAACTCAGCAAGACGCTAAAGTAACCCACATAACTCAGCTAGACGCTAAAGTAACCCACTAAATCAACAAGACGCTAAAGTAACCCACATAACTCAGCAAGACGCTAAAGTAACCCACATAACTCAGCAAGACGCTAAAGTAACCCACATAACTCAGCTAGACGCTAAAGTAATCTACATAACACGTCATAGTAAGATACAGCTCGACATAATTCAGCAAGACGCTAAAGTAATTTAAACAAACCATTATTTGGCACATATCTGAATGACTAATGTGATGAAATTAGATGACCAATCGGTTTAGGCGTTTAAGGCTTAGTTAATTATGTATTAGGATTAGTCCATTCATGATGTCATACTGCTGGTTTGCCTATTTTTTGTGCTGATGTGTAAAAAGTGGGGGAAGAGGTGGTTATAAATGTGGCGTCACACTGATTAATAGTTTAGCAAGAAATTAATGTATAAAAAAATAGGAACATTACAATGGGAGGGGGGGGGGAGAATGTCGAAGCGTGACGTCATTTATTGAATGGAGTGGGGGGGGGGTGGCTGACATTGGAATGTGATTAAAATGAATTTTTAAAA